>NC_057729.1:59963314-59990071 GCF_004010195.1 Chiloscyllium plagiosum | reverse complement strand
CAATTTTATATACCTCAATCAGCCTTCCCTGTTCCAAGGAAAACAACCTCAACCTTGCCAATCTCTCTTCATAGCAACAGTTGTCCAGTCCTGGCAACATTCTAGAAAATCCAGAGCAGTTATGTCCTTCCTGTTGGAGCCTCACCAGACTCTTATACAGTTTCATCAATATATCCATACTTTTGTATTCTGTCCCTTTGCCAATGAAGGAGAGCATTCTACATGCCTTCTTTACAACCTTATCTACCTATACTGTTGTCTTTATGGACATGTACACTTGCCAACCTTGATCTCTCACTTCATCTACCCCTCTCGGTATATACCCGGTTATTGTGTATGGAAGAGATGCGGTGGAGGGCATCGTCGACCACGTCGGGGGGGAAAAACGCACATCCCAGATGGCCTCCTTCTTCAAGGACCGCAATTTCCCCCCCGACGTGGTCGACGATGCCCTCCACCGCATTGTGGGAATACACAATAACCGGGTATATACCGAGAGGGGTAGATGAAGTGAGAGATCAAGGTTGGCAAGTGTACATGTCCATAAAGACAACAGTATAGGTAGATAAGGTTGTAAAGAGGGCATGTAGAATGCTCTCCTTCATTGGCAAAGGGACAGAATACAAAAGTATGGATATATTGATGAAACTGTATAAGAGTCTGGTGAGGCTCCAACAGGAAGGACATAACTGCTCTGGATTTTCTAGAATGTTGCCAGGACTGGACAACTGTTGCTATGAAGAGAGATTGGCAAGGTTGAGGTTGTTTTCCTTGGAACAGGGAAGGCTGATTGAGGTATATAAAATTGTGAGGGGTAGAGATAGAGTTGACAGGAAGAATCTGTTTCTCTTGGCAGAAAGTTCAAAAACCAAGGTCACAGATTAGAGGGATTAGAGGGTACATGAGGAAAGTCTTTTCTCCCAGCAGAGATTGGGGGGGGGGTCTGGAATTTGCTGCCTGAGTTGATGGAGGAGGCAGGGACTTAACTCTTATAAGTAGTATCTGAATCTGTATCTTAAGTGCTATAAGCTGCCAGGCTACGGGCTGTGGGCAGGAAAATGGGATTAAGAAGGGCACCTGAGTGTCTTTGGGTTGGAATGGACAAGAGGAGTCAAATGGCCCCTTTCTGTGCTGTTTCATTTCTATGTTTCTATTGGAAATCACCTTAAACCTGTTTGCTACAGCCACTATCCCTCTTGCCACTGAAAACTATCTCTGCTTTACTTGCTCAATCATAATCCCTCATGATTAAATGCAGAAAAACATTCTGGTTTGCTGCACAAAGATATAAAGGGTGAAAAACAAACAGTGAAGCCTAACCCCACCTTTATCCAGTGCTCTCCTCGAACTGGGGACCAATTCTAAGCCTTCATATTTGGTTTCAATATGGTTCAGCATCAGACCTTACACTCATCCATAATGCCACAGTAGTTCTGTCAGATGACATACCTTGCATCAATACCATCCAAAGCTTTGTCAGCAGCTTCTCCTAGCACTTCCTGTTTAAGGTAATACAGCATTCGTACGCGCAGTAAGACCCTGGAAGTAACCGTACAGAATAAAACAAAATCAAGCTCGAGAAAAAGAAATGAAACATCATGCACTCGTTTACATGCTGCGTCTCACCTACAACAGTGCTGTACAAGGTTGGGGAGGGGAGTTACTGAGCAGGAGTGAGGTCTAGTATCACAGGAAGACAGAACAACCAAGAAACTACTCCGTTTTAACAATAAACACCACCTCCTTCTCTGTGTAATAAATGTTTTGTTGACTCAATTCATAGCTGTAAGCAAGGTTTTGAGTTGAACCTTCTTGGCTCAGACACTATGCACTCACTTGTTGCAATGTTGTTTAAGGTGTTTCTTATAGCCATCATCATGGAAGAGCACATCAGGGTTACAGCTGGCCACCCAATCAGCGTTCTTCAGCTCTGGTTGGGAAAGTGGTGTTTTTATCTTCTTGCCTTTCCGTCCCCTGGGTACAGGTGCTGATAATCCTGCAAAGAGTTAAGGCCTTACATTACTGAATGCATTGATTCCAAAATATCAATCATGTTTCAGCTCCAGGAGTTTCACCTTTACTGTTGTCCACCCTGAATTCAAACACAATATTATGACAAGGGATCTTCAACTAAGTCTGAACCCATTTTTGTCTTCTTAAATACTACATATTTCTAGCTTTTATTTAAAATTTCTAAAATGAATGGAAGGGTTTCTACAATGTAAGAGTGCTGGAAGCAAAGCCATCTATAGACTTCGAAAAAGAACTGGATAAATATTTGAAAAGAAAGAAGTTACAGGGTTGTAGAGAGTCAGAATAAATAGCTGCTTCAAAGAATCAGCAGAAGCATGGTGTGCTGTAAGATTCTACAGTTCTTACCAATGTCACCCATTTCTACCATCTGCTCAGCAATCCTGTTTTCAAATGCCTCCTTTGGCCTCAAGTGACCCAATATTTTTGATCTCCCCTCTTGATCTGCTGTATAATTCACAGTTCACATCATTCAGCCTATTTCGCTCACACTATAATGTAGCCAGGGCTGATTTTGATGACTCAATTTGTCAAATGGTCAAGAAGCATTAGTGTATGTGAAAAGTACAGAGGGGTATTTAAAAAATAAATTAAGAAAGTGAAGAGGGGGTACTGAGGAATAAACATCAGTAGGCAAAATAAAGAAAAATCCAAAGACATTTTTTAGGTACATTATGGGCAAGAGGATAAACAAGAAAAAAGTGGTGCCCATTAGGAATTAAACAGAAAACAATGGATGGAGTCAGAGGATTTAGGTAAGCTTTTAAATTGTATACATATTCATAGACAAAGATCATTTGCATCAGCTAATGCTAATATTTGCTCCAAATCAGAATTACCAATTAAAATCTCATGAGAATCATACCCTTGATTATTTAGAGCCCAAATGTACCACCTCGAATTGAGGTGAAAGATTCCATATCTGAGCACCTTTGTGTCTTGAGATATAAAACCTTCCCTTCAGTTTTTCTCCCCAACAGTCCTAGTACCAATCTGAGTTTCTGCTGATTGTGCCCGAGACAGGTTCAAGAGAACGGATATTGGAATGAGGTCTCAACTAAAGGCTCAGGACTAAATTAGCCAAAGGTTCTCGCATACCCGAGTGATTATGCAATGCTTGATTTTGTCCATCCTTTGTGGGAGTAATAAGATCCCAGATGAAGCTTTTAATTTTCTCATCGCCTTTGTAGTGCTTCAGGCAATAAACCAGGAGAGTTCGACAAATAATCTCCATGTCTTTCTCTGTCAAGTGCCATTTGAATCGTCCATGTGAAAGAATGTCCTTCCATCGTCCCCACCTGCAAAACAGGAAGATGAGTGTTCCACCACCACTTTCACAACACCGTTGTTCAAGTAGCTGCGTACAACTTGCCAATAATTTGAAAAACAATTCTAGCAAGTAGAAACAGCTGTAATCTCCTGAAAAGCCATTTCCCTGATGGAACCTAAATTTTGAATCAAGGAATAGACATGGGTTTGGGTGTGCAGGCAGGGTCAGGACAGCCCCTTCTTATTTATTTTCTAGAATATCAATTATCCATTGAATTAAAAGAATATTTGTAATTAGACCTATAACTGTTTAATAATGAGACAGGTGGCATCTTTTGCTGTTCTATCACGAGGGACAGTGACAATGTACTACCATAGATCAAGTCGACAAACAGTGATTAAACAGTAATGAGACTATGAAGAGCTGAAGTTTATTTTGTAGTGATCAAAACAAGTGCTGTCAGTGATTGAAAGTTACTGGAACCAGTGTCAGCAGAGTTAACAAAGTCTATTGTAAGAGAGTTGTAATCATGTCATGAACTCTTGGCCTTTTATCCACTTCACTAATGTTTGTTAATAGTCCCACTGACAAATGGCTTCAAACCATGAGTCACAGGGACAAATGCAACAACCAATAAGGTTTGAGAGTTTAATGTGCCATCAAACTGAAAGTGAACACAGAGCAACACCAGCTCACATCCTACTTCTGGTGGATATTTTTTAAAATCTGCTCATGCAATATGGGCACTGCTGGCTGGACCAGCATTTATTACCCATCCCTAGCTGCCTTTGAGAAGGTGGGGGTGAGCTGCCTTTCTGAACCACTGCAGTCCATATGCTGTAGGTTGACCCACAATGCTATGCGGAGGGAATTCCAGGATTTTGACCTAGCGACCTTGAAGGAACAGTAAAATATTTCCAAGTCGGGATGGTGAGTGGCTTGGAGGGGAATGGGTGTTCCCACGTATGTGCTGCCCTTGTCCTTCCAGATGGAAATGGTCATGGGCGAGAAGGTGCCGTCTAAGGATCTTTGGTGAATTTCTGAGTGCATCTTGAAGATAGTACATACTGCTGCTACTGAGTATCAGTGGTGGAGGGAGAAGATGCTTGTTGATGTGGTGCCAATCAAGCAGGTTGCTTTGTCCTGGATGGTGTTGACCTTCTTGAGTGTCGTTGGAGCTGCACCCATCTAGGCAAGTGGGGAGCATTTCATTACACTCCTGACTTGAGTCTTGTGGATAGTGGACAGATGTTAGTGAGCCAGGAGGCGAGATACTCAAAAGTATTTCTAGTCTCTGACCTGCTGTTATAGCCACCGTGTTTATGTGATGAGTCCAGTTGAGCTTCCGGGCAATGGTAACTCTCAGGATGTTAACAGTGGAGGATTCAGTGATGGCAACACCATTGACTGCCATGAGGCACTGATTAGATTGTCTCTTATTGGTGAAGGTCATTGCCTGGCATTTGTGTGGTGCAAATGTTACTTGCCACTTGTGAGCCCAAGATTGGGTATTCTCCAGATCCTCTTGTATTTGAACATGGATTGCTTCAGTATCTGAGGAGTCATGAATGTGCTGAACATTGTGCAATCATCGGTGACCATCCCCACTTCTGCCCTAATGATGAAGGGAAGATCATTGATGAAGCAGCTGAAGATGGTTGGGCCTAGGATTCTACCCTGAGGAACTTCTGTAGAGATGTCCTGGAGCTGAGATGACTGACCCCCAACAACCACAGCCATCTTCCTACATGCCAGGTATGACTCTAACCAATGGTGAGTTTACCCTACTCATTAACTCTAGCTTTGCTACAGCTCCTTGATGCCATCCTCTTGTTAAATGTGGCCTTGATGTCAAGGATTGTGACTCTCACCTCCCCTCTGGAATTCAGCTCTTTTGTTCATGCTTGAACCAAGGCTATCATGAGGTCAGGATCTGAGGGGCCCTGGCAGGACACAAACTGGGTGTCACTGAGCAGGTTATTGCTGAGCAGGTGCTGCTTGATAGCACTGTTGATGACACCTTCCATCACTTCACTGATGATCAAGAATAGACTGATGGAGCAGTAATTGGCAGAGTTGGATTTGTCCAGCTTTTGTTTGCAGGACATACTTGGGTAATTTTTCCAGTTATTGGATAGATGCTCGTGTTGTAACTGTACTGGAACAGCTTGGCGAGGGGAGGGATAAGTTCTGGAGCACAATTGCTCAGGACTACTACCAGAATGTTGTCAGGGCCCATCACGTTTGTAGATGATAATGGTGGTGCCTGGGACATTGTCAATGATTTATGATTTCTGTTAAGAGTATCACGATGTCAGGCTGTTGCTTGGCTAGTCTGTGCTATAGCTCTTCCAACCTCAGCACTAGCTCCAGTTATTAAGGAGGAGAACTTTGCAGGGTCAACAGGGCTTGGACTTAGAATCCCTGCAGTGTGGAAACATGTCCTTCGGCCCAACAAATCCACACTGACTCTCCGAAGAGTATCCCACCCAAACCCATTCCCCATTTTCTACATTTAACCCTGACTAATGCATCTCACCTACACATCCCTAAACACTACGGGCAATTTAGCATAGCCAATTCACCTAACCTGCACATCTTTTGGATTGTGGGAGGAAACTGGAGCACCCGGAGGAAACCCACACAGACACAGGGAGAATGTGCAAACTCCACACAGACAGTCACCCAAGGTTGGAATCGAACCAGGGTCCCTGGCGCTAAGAGGCAACAGTGCTAACCACCGAGCCTCCATGCCGCTTTGGCTGTTTTTACCGTTGTCTTTTCCCAATGCCTGGTGACCTGTCAGCTTCCATTGCTTTGTTAAGACTTTGTAGGATTGCAACAACTGAGTGGTTTGCTAAGCCATTGGAGAGGGCAGTTGAGAGTCAACCATATTGCTGCACTTTTGGAGTCACTTGTACACCAAACCAGGTGAGGATGGTAATTTCCCCCCCTGAAGGCCATTAATGAATGATATTTTTTCAACAATCGACAATAGTTTCATGGTCCTCAGTAGATTCTTAAATCCAGATGTTTTTGTTCAAATTTGTAACTAAACGGTACCTACAAATCCCTCTCTATTCTGGCGTACCATTGTTGGCCTTACCCGTCTGACCACAGGAAGCAGCAGGATAAAGCCACTCACCAACCTGCCATTCCTTCACTGTGACTGGGGCAAAATCCTGAAATTCCTTAAGGGCAATGTGGGTCTAACTACAGCATATGGATTGCAGCGGTTCAAGAAGGCAGCTCATGACCACTTCTCCAGGGTAACTAGGAAAGGGTGATAAATACAGGCCCAGCCTGCTACACACTTGGCCCATGAAACATTAAAAGATGTCAAAGACTGTTTCACGACATAAATTTGCTTCTCTCTTCCAATCTCTTCGACTCTCCCATCCATTTTTAGTTGATCCAGTGGATGTAAGTTTCCCCAGCTTACTATTTCTAATAGCAGATATCCTGTATCCTGGTGAATATTTATCACCCCAATCAATAAGATTAATACAATACATCTGATTATCATCACACTACTGCTCATCTGTGTAAATCGACTGCTGTGGGCCTTATATTACACTTCAAAATACTTCATTGGCTGTACATTTTGTGAAGTCAAGAAAGGAATTGAAAGTCAATTTCTCTTGCTCAAACTATTTCACTTTTTATCCAATTAACACCTAGTAGAATCCTGTGCGCACACTAACCCAAATATCAGCAGGTTCTTTTCCACTCGAAAGCATTCTGCTCTGAGATATCGGCGGGTCTTGTCATGAAGACGGCGAGATCTTGAAGGCTTATCTTCACTATCACTGTCAAGCTCAGAGAACTCCATCAACTCGTCATCCTCAAACGAATTATAGTGTTTAGTCTGTTTCCTGACACGTGGTGTGTCGATCACCAAACTGTCCTGTCAGATTGAGAGAGGTGTGCATCATTATTCCCTTTGGCAAAAGTGAGGACTGCAGATTAGAATCGAGACTATGGTGCTGGAAAAGCATAGGTCAGGCAGCATCCGAGGAGCAGGGAAATTGATGTAATTCTCCTGCTCCTCGGATGCTGCCTGACCTGCTGTGCTTTTCCAGCACCACACTCTCATCATTACTCCCTTTGACAAGTACTCAGTTTTCTTCTTCCCAGCAATATCTCCACCAGCCACCAATTCATTCAGAGTCAGCAAGATCACGTGCAAATTGGATGCTCTCTACCACACCATTGATTTTCAAACACTTTTCACTGAAGAAACTCTTTTCAAGTGGATTTATAATTGGTTTCTCAAACCCCACATCCAGATTGTAATTCTAATAATATTAAAGTGGTGCACGTAAAGATTACTTAGATAAAGCTTTTTTTAAAAGATAGTGATAGCTGCTGGTAAAAAGATGGTTGTGCCTGGTACCGACTGCAGAGTGCGTCTTGGTTGAGCACACGGGATAGGCAAACAGTGAGCTGCAAACAGAATATGCCTGTGTTTGCTGCATGTTTACCCATGGCCACACTGAGAAAGGCACAGGAGAAACCTAAGTCAGACCTTTTCTTTACTCAAACTCAAATCAATTTATTCCCCATTTAAGCCGAGAGGAATTGTGTCACCCAATGCAAATCCACCATCGCAGAATTCCTGTATTCTACACTGGCCAGTTACTAGGCTACAATCAGAACTAAAGAACATACAAACTTGACGTTTGCTACAACTCGCATAGAGATTTTTATCTGCACCCCTTCACTCTGTAAATGCACCAAACAAATCTGAACAAGCCCCTTAGTGCTGGATGTTGGCTGACTACTTAAATGGTCACTGTTCTAACACAACATACAGCAAGTATAATACAGAACACCCTGCAAAGACTCTTTGGATCCCCAGTTTGAGAATTACTTTGCTCGATTCTCAACTTTTAAACTTGACATTGTCATTAATACCACTTGTTCCTATTGACACACCACTCCAAATCCAATTTTTAGCATCCTCACAGATTTCACTTTACTTCATGTTCTGATGTTTTCCTCACTCATTTTTTCTCACCTACATTCCATAAATTTCATCTTAACCAAGGTGTCACCACTCTCATTCTGTTCCACAATAAGGTATGCTCAACTGCCACCCCCCTTCTGGCTGAGGTACGTAAGTTACATTGAAAATAAAGTCTTAATAGAAACATGAATAGCTCATTCTTTCCAATGAGCTATCACATTCCCACTTCCATCAACCTCTGACTCCTTTAGCGTCTAGACTGAGTCTGGCTCTTTCCTGAGGGGAAAAGGCACAGCATGGCTGAGGCCAGAGAAGAATCTGTCTCACATGATTTAATCACTGATCAAGACAGGGAGAACGATAAAGGAAAGTTGAATAACACTAACCAGAAGGATTAGTCCAGAACATCAGTATTCAGCTGGAGGCTGGCCTCAGCTGCTACTATTTCAATCACCTTACTTTTAAATTTTCTTTTTGAGATGATGGCATGTCCAAGATAAGCAATGAAGCAACTTACATAAACACAAAGTGTTGGAGACACTCAGCAGGTCAGGCAGCATCTGAAATATACCGGACACGAAACAGTAACCCTTTCTCTCTTCAAGTTAACATTTCAAGTACAATATGATTATTGTTCGGAAACGACGACAGTTTCTCTGTCCTCAGATGCTGCCACACCGACTACTTCTCTAGCACTTTGCTTTTATTTCAGGTTCCAACACTTGCAGTACTTTTGCATTTAATGAAGCAACTTACTTTTCCATTCTTTGACTCAATATCCAGTTCTGCAATTTTGGCCCATTTTTGCCAGAAGTTGGGGTCATCTAAAGAGATGTCGGTTCTGTTCCCTGATGCCACAAAACTAGCCTGCAACAGAAACAAATCACAGTAGAGGTAATCAAAGTAACACTTCCTGGAGTAATCTTTACAGGCTACAGGAGCTGAACATAAGGTTATAGTAAAACTACACAAACTGGCCATGATCCTGAACCTGAGGAGGTCTGAATTAATTAGCACACGCTTGGATCATGGTATAGTGCCTAAAGGGCACTATAGTGTATTCAGAACTTGCAAATGCACAATTAGCACACTGAGTATGTTCTGATTCAACACTGAGGTATGGGTTGGGGAACCAATGCTAGCAATATTATGGATCTCAAAGTCATCCTAGATTAAATCATACTACACAGCAACAGGGACAAATGTTAGCCTGGCAAAATCTGTTGCATCATAAGGCCCCATTTTAAACTCTGACAAGGGGGACCCAAGGAGTCCAGTCTGAGGAACACCTCCAATGCTCTCTGTAAGTGGTACCTGAAATTAGATGACTGAGGCTCTGATCTGTTAACTAAATGGAGGAACCAAGCCAAGTTTTCGATCTTAAGTTTTTCTTTCCAATGTGCCCCTTGCCTCATGACAACAGTTTAAAATGACTTTCCCTAATTGGAGAATTATTGGTGAGGAACCTACAATTTAAAATAAATCACTAAGTGAGGCATTTAGGAGAAATATCTTTACACAGTGGTGCTGGGGCATGAAATGCAATGTCATAGGGAGTGGATAGAGAGGGGGAGGCAGTGGATTTGTTTGGGATTATTCTGGCAACGGGTTGCCACAGGTGTGATGGGACAAATTATCTCCTTGTGAGCAGTACTTCTCCACTTCTGCGGTAAGATTCAAATGTCTACAGTGTTTACCCAAGTAGATAATAATTAAATCTTTTCCCCATATCTCTCACAGTAAATGTCAGCAGGTCATTCAATGGTGGGGATTTGGAGAGAGAACATAGCAGCTGAGCCCATCCATCCAATGCCCACTGCAGGGCACTTCCCAGCACAAATCATTGCTCAGAGATCAGGAGCTGGAACTGTGGTTGACTTACTTCCTCACCATCTCCAAACTACAAGTTAGAGCTAAATTAGAGAACCCTTAGGCATCTCTGTTGAAGTCAGCACAGCGAGACACCAAGATTAAACTTAACACGTTTTCTGTTCTGCATGTTTCAAAGGTCATGTGATGTGCAATGCATCTGATGCAGCACAAACAGTTGACTGTGATTTCTTCCAATAACACCAGCAGTTAGAATATACTACTACTTCTTGGCTGACAAACCACTAACTGCAGAATCCATGAATAGGGCATACTGTGATCATGAGTAGCTTAATCATCCTCAGAGAGTGTTTTGAGTGGGATGTGTAAAGCTGTGACAGACAGCAGCTACCAACCTTTGCAAATGTAGACCCCTTCCCTTCTGATTCAATGGTGATGGTGCGAGTTCGACGAAGTAATATCTGATCAATGTCCTCTTCACAAAACTTTGATCCTTCATCTTCCTCGTCCATCAGGGCTCCATATGCTCCTTTACGAAGCAAATCTTCCACTTCGATCTTAGACAATGGCTGCACCTGCACAGGGAGACACCAAGGTTTCCAGTGTGATAGTCACAACCTACTGCAACCTGATTTGGACCCATTTCATCACTTCTTCAGCATCATAGGGTGATAGCCTTGAACTCCCTCGCTAACAGCCCTCTGCATGTCTACACCACAATTAATGCCATCAACCTAGATGCTGGCTTTGCTAGAGACACCCACATACTGTGAAAAAAACTTAAACGGTCCTGATCACCCAAGGAAGCTATTTGGGAGCCAGAAACAGGGTGAAACAGGTGTGGAAGAATGCTGCAAGAAGCAGCTTTTCTTTAGCTTATGTTTCTCATCCATATCTTCATTTTCTGGGGCCAAGAGAACAAGTAAATGGATGTGCTGAGCCCAGAAGCTCAAAACTATTTTGGAATCAGTGATAATGCAATTTAGTGTAAGGTATTAAGCAAAAAGGTAATGGGAACCTGCTCTCACACTCTGCATATGTTCTGCGAGTGTTTTTGAGAGGGTTTTACTCTGTACAGCGGAACCTCGATTATCTGGACAAAATATTTCCTGCCTGTGATGTTTGGATAATCAAGGTTCCTCTGTATCTAATTCCGTGCTGTACCTGTCCTTGGAGTTTTTAATGGGGACAGTGTCGAGAGGACTTTATTCTGCATCTAACTCCATGCTGTACCTGTTCTGTTCTTTTGATGGGAACAGCAAAGTGAGAAGTCTAGCCTACGCTGTATTTGGCCTGGAATAACAGGCCCTTGAAACAGAAATCTATTCCAGTCTCAGAACCGGTCCCACCTCAGCAAGTATATAGCAAATGCTTACCAAAACAGCATGAGCAAGTTGAGACTTCAGTCATGTAGTAGGTTACCTTACCCCATTAGTGTTTCCCTTGCGATTCATCGCTTGCAGCACAGCTCTGTCGAGACCCAGCTTGAGACTGGCTTTGTCGAACATCTCTCGCTCATACGAGTTCCGAGTTATTAGTCGATACACCTGAACTGCTTTATTCTGTCCTATCCGGTGACATCGGGCCTGAGCCTGGAAACGTTGAAAAGGACTGAGTCTATGTGGTAGATATCTGCTATATACAGAACTTTTGAATCACCAAATACAATGGGGGAAGTGAGACAAGTTATTCAATGGATGGAACATACAGTACCAAGAACTGTGGGGTCACCCTCTGTTCTAACTTTTCTTCATTTCATTGTATTTACAGGAACAGAACTTTTCTTTAAAAAAATATTGTTCCAGTCCAGCGTAAGATTATTAGAGTTTTGGACTGTAGCTTTAAAATTAGAGTAAATTAAAGGAGTGGTGTGATCCGTGCTGCAGTCTGCTTGACAATAAGCCTGCCCAGTTGATTGCTAGAGATCAAAGGAAGGCTTACATCAATGGATAGGCTCAGAGTCTCTTAAAATCCCTTAAAGATATTAGATCTACAGGAGTCTACATTAATGTTGTTCAGCTTTAACATCAGTACATTATTAGGAGAGAAAAGTTTGTGGAGTGCTGTGAGATTCATTTAAAGCCATAGATTGTAGTATGTTACTGGATCCGATTGTCTTGACTTCTCCCATTTGAGGCTGCTCCCAGCTTTCCGACTTCCCATGTCACACCTCTGTCAAGGTCCTCACCAGAGAGCCCACACCTACATTCTCTCTCATTTTTCCAGCCACTCTGTGGATCTTTGAGGTGTGTGAGCAGAAGCAACCTTTGTAACTGGATGGAAATGCATCTGCATGCTGATCACGCAAACTCTCTGAATGCTTGCATAAGGAAACACTGGCCCCTACATACACACATCAGATCCCTTTCCAGAGCTGCTGCCCACCTTGGTCATGTCGCAAAGTGACAGCAACATGCCCCAATCCAAGAGGCTACACATGCCATCACCCCTACCTAGAACTTGTCAAGACATGATGTAACTGCCCCTCCCAGCCCACAGGGCCCAATAACCTTTGAGTTCCCAATTTCCTGAACTCTTTATGAGCTCTTTACTTCCTTATAATCTATTAAACTTTTAGTTTCTCCCCTTCGGATAAAGGTCATCAACCTGAAACATCAGTTTGGTTTCTTTCTATTCAGAGGCTGTCTGACCAGCTGAGTATTTCAGCATTTTCTGTTTTCCTTGTTGATTTTAATCTGTAAAACAGTAATAGCAACTTGCCTTGTCACGAACAAGCCCATATCACAACTCTTCATCCCTCATAATAATTAGCCTGATTATTTCTCTTTTGTTCATGTGATTCAAAGAATTCTCAATTAGTAATCGTCCTTTATCAAGATTTGGAGATGCTGGTGTTGGACTGGGCTGTACAAAGTAAAAAAATCACACAACACCAGGTTTAATTGGAAGCACTAACATTCAGAGCACTGCTCCTTCATCAGGTGGTTGTGTTGAAGGAGCAGCGCTCCAAAAGCTTGTGCTTCCAAATAAACCTGTTGGACTATAACCTGGTGTTGTGTGATTTTTAACTCCTTTGTCAACTATTTTAAAGCACTTACAGGAAGAAAATCTATTGGAAATCCTTAAAGACCACAACTAACCTAGAGGCAAGATACACTAAGCTTAAAAAATGCTTTGTGAAGATTATTACTAGAAGCAGAGTATAGGGGCAGATCAATTATCACCACTACCAGTGAAGGATCATGCACTGTGCTGCTCACTGAAAGACTCACCTGCAGGTCATTCTGTGGGTTCCAATCCGAATCAAAGATGATACAAGTGTCTGCTGCAGTAAGATTGATACCAAGGCCTCCGGCTCTGGTGCACAGCAGAAACACAAATCGGTCAGAGTCTGGTTTGGAAAAGCGGTCGATTGCAGCCTGCCTCAGGTTCCCCCTTACTCTGCCATCAATGCGTTCATAGGTGTACCTAAACATTTAAAACAGACAATGACTGGATATTTAAACTAATGAGTATGGAACATCAATGAAGGTGTTTGATTCATTCCACGTGCTGTCTATAACAACGGCTGGATGAATGTATTGCAGCAACTTACCAAGGTTGCTTCAACAGCTCCTGCAAGAGCAGCATGCAACAAAGTCATACAGCATTCTGACTTGGCTACTTATCATTTCCTTTATCATTGCTGGGCCAATGTACAACCAGTAGGAATGACTGGCCAGTCATTGAGAACAGATAGCAGCTGATTATTGTTCTTTCCTCTAGCCTAGAAAAGACTAGTGTTCATTGTAGTGAGGTGAAGAAAGCTGGGTGACTGTTCGAAAGGGGGGAAAAAAGAGTCAGTGGAGGGATCCCCTGTGGTCATTCCCCTGAAAAACATGTATACCGTTTTGGATACTGTTGCATGTAGGTACCAACGACATAGGTAGAGAGAGGGATAGGGATGTAAGGCAGGATTTCAGGGAGCTAGGGTCGAAGCTGAGAGCTAGTACAAACAGAATTGTTATCTCTGGTTTGTTATCCGTGCCACATGATAGCGAGGTAAGGAATAGGGAGAGATATCAGCGAAACACGTGGCTGCAAGGATGGTGCAGGAGGGAGGGTTTCAGGTACTTGGATAATTGGGGCTCATTCTGGGGAAGGTGGGACTTGTACAAACAGGATGGTCTTCACTAGAACCAGAGGAGTACTAATATCCTGGGTGGGAAATTTGCTGGTGCTATTTGGGTGGGTTTAAACTAGCTCAGCAGGGGGATGGGAACCGGAGGTGTAGTTGCAGTGCACAGGAGGATGAGAGTAGGGAGGACAGGGACAGGATTTCAGGGTCACAGGAATGTGCTGTCAGGCGGCGAAGTGGTTTGAAGACTGTCTAGTTCAACGCCAGAAATATCCTAAATAAGGTAGTTGAGCTTGCAGCACGGATAAGTACCTGGAACTTCGATGTTGTGGCCATTTCGGAGACATGGATAGAGCAGGGGGAGGAACGGATATTGCAGGTTCCAGGGTTTAGATCTTTCATAAAGAACAGGCAAGGCGGTAAAAGAGGGGGAGGCGTGGCCTTGTTAATCAAAGACAGAAGAACAGTGGCTGAGAGAACTTTTGAAGTGGACTCGTCTACTGAGGTAGTGTGGGCTGAGGTTAGAAACAGGAGAGTAGAGGTCACACTGCTTGGAGTTTTTTTTAAAATAGGCCTCCACAGAGTTCCAGGGAGGAGGAAGAGAGGATTAGCAAAATTATTCTGGGTAGGAGTGAAAGGCACAGGGTGGTCATTATGGGGGACTTTAACTTCCACAACATTGACTGGCAATGCTATAACTCTAGTATGTCGGATGGATCAGTTTTTGTCCAATGTGTACAGGAGGGTTTCCTGACACAGTATGTCGAAGGGCCGACAAGAGGGGAGGCCGCACTGGACCTGGTGCTTGGTAATGAACCAGGCCAGGTGTTTGATTTAGTGGAAGGTGAGCACTTTGGAGAGAATGACCATAATTCAGTTACGTTTAGTTTAGCGATGGAAAGGGATAGGTCAAGAGTTATCGATGGGGCAAGGGCAATTATAATGCGATTAGGCAGGAATTAGGATGTATAGAATGGGGTAGCAAAATGCAGGGGATGCAGACAATGGAAATGTGGAGCTGGTTTAAGGAACAGATATTGCGTGTCCTTGATAGGTATGTCCCTGTCAGGCAGGGAGGTAGTGATAAGGTAAGGGAACTGTGATTTACAACAGAAATTGCATCTCTTGTTATGAAGAAGGAGGCGGCTTATGTGTTGATGAGGCAAATAGTACAGATGAGGCGATGGAGAGATACAGATCAGCTCGGAAGGATTTAAAGAGAGAGTTAAGAAGAGCAAAGAGAGGACACGAGCAGTTTTTAGCAAATAGAATAAAGAAGAACCCTAATGCTTTCTATAGGTATGTGAGGAATAAAAGGATGGTTAGGGTAGGAATAGGGCCAGTCAAAGACAGAAGTGGGAAAGAGAGTGTGGACCCTGTGGAGATCGGAGAGGTGCTAAACGAACATTTCTCATCGGTTTTCACTCAGGAAAAGGAGATTATTGTAGAGGAGAAGAATGAGGTACGAGATATTAGACTAGAAAGGATCAAGGTTAGTTACAAACAGGTGTTATCAATCCTAGAAGGAGTAAAAGTAAACAAGTCCCCTGGGCCAGGTGGGATTTACCTGAGGTTTCTGTGGGAAGCTAGGGAGGAGATAGCAGAGCCTTTGGCTTTGATATTCGAGTCGTCATTATCTACAGGTTTGATACCAGAGGGCTGGAGGATTGCAAATGTTGTGCCCTTGTTCAAGAAGGGCAGTAGAGATGAGCCAGGTAATTATAGACCAGTGAGTCTTACTTCTGTTGTAGGAAAGGTTTTGGAAAGGATTATGAGAGATAAGATTTATAATCATATAGCAAGCAACAATTTGATTTCAGATAGTCAACATGGTTTCGTCAAGGGCAGGTCGTGTCTCACAAACTTCATTGAGTTTTTTGAGAAGGTGACCAAGCATGTAGATGAGGGTAGGGCAGTTGACGTGGTATACATGGACTTCAGTAAAGCCTTTGATAAGGTTCCATACGGTAGGCTGTTGGAGAAAATGCAGTGGCATGGGATTGAGGGTGATTTAGCAGTTTGGATTAGAAACTGGCTTTCTGAAAGAAGGCAGCGAGTGGTGGTTGATAAAAAATATTCAGTCCGGTTACTAGTGGTGTGCCACAAGGATCTGTTTTGGGACCACTGCTGTTTGCCATTTTTATAAATGACTTAGACACAGGCATAGGTGGATGAATTAGTACATTTGCAGATGACACTAAAGTCGGTGGAGTGGTGGACAGTGTGGAAGAATGTTGCAGGTTGCAGAATTGGGCTGAGAGGTGGCAAATGGAGTTCAATGCAACTAAATGTGAGGTGATTCACTTTGGGAAGAATAACAGGAAGGCAGAGTACTGGGTCAATGGAAAGATTCTTGGTAGTGTGGATGTGCAGAGGGATCTTGGAGTCCATGTACATAGATCCCTGAAAGTTGCCACCCAGGTGGATAGTGCTGTTAAGAAGGCATACAGTGTGTTAGGTTTCGTTTGTAAAGGGATTGCGTTCCGGAGCCGCAATGTCATGCTGCAACTATACAAAACGCTAGTGCGGCCACACTTGGAATATTGTGTACAGTTCTGGTCGCCATATTTCGGGAAGGATGTGGAAGGATGTGAAAAGGTGCAGAGGAGATTTACCAGGATGTTGCCTGGTCTGGAGGGAAGGTCTTATAAGGAAAGGCTGAAAGACTTGGGTCTAGTTCTCATGGAAAGAAGGCTAAGAGGGGATTTGATAGAGACCTACAAGATGATCAGAGGATTAGATAGGATAGACATTGAAAGTCTTTTTCCTAGGATGATGACGTCAGCTTGTACGAGAAGGAACAACTACAAATTGAGGGGTGATAATTTTAAGACAGATGTCAGAGGCAGGTTCTTTACACAGAGTGTGGTTAGGGCGTGGAATGCCCTCCCTGCTAATGTAGTCAACTCAGCCACATCAGGGAGATATAAACAATCCTTAGATAAGCACATGGATGATTTTGGGATAGTGTAGGGGGACGAGCTGAGAATAGTTCACAGGTCGGCGCAACATCGAGGGCCGAAGGACCTGTTCTGCACTGTATTGTTCTATGTTCTAAAACTAGGTATTAAATTTGATCAGAGTCATTTAGTGCCTTTAGACACTAGATCAGGAAGGGAGCGACTATCACAATATTTGAAAAGGATGGAGAACACTTGTAATTTCAAAACTAAAGAAAAAGGATTATTTTAGTCTAGATCACCAGCCGTTCAGAATAATTCTTCATGGTATTCATTTTTAAAATGTTTAAGCAATGCCAATTAGAGAGGTGAAAGCTTGGGCCCAGCTTTTAGAGAGGTTCTCACCGTCTGTGAATGAGGTAATCTTCTAATATATCCAGGCAGCGCACCATCTGAGAGAAGATCAGCACCTTGTGCCCACCAGCAATCAGTTTGGGCAACAGTTTGTCGATCAGCACCAATTTACCCGCTGCTTGAATCATGGCCTGCAGCTGAAAATCAGGAGCATCAGGATTGTGCACTTCACGGAACTCATCCAAGATTTTCTCTTCGGCACCTACCAGGAATCAAAATCCAAATTCTGATTAAACACCTTACTCTGGTAGAGAAATCTGCCCCAGGAATCTAATTCTACATTCACATTTTTCTTTTTGCTCCTTCTCTCTTCCACAGTAGTCACTCTTCTCTGCTGAAAGCAATGACTCATACAGACTCCTCAGGACTGAGTTCAGAATTCAGACCATAATACAAGTTCTGGGTGATTGTGAGAGATTTTAATTCATTTCACTTCCTTGCACTTTGTCTGCAACCTCTATAACCATTTCCTTTTCAACTATTATTCAATTCCCTTTGGAAAGTTATCATTGAATCTGCTTCCACCAACCTTTCAAGTCGTGCTTTCCAGATCATCCTTACTTGGTTTAGGAAAAATTCACACCATCTGCTCTCTGGTCCTTGTGCTGATCACCTTAAAACTACGCCTTCTGGTTAACACCCACAAACAACTTCCACTAATGATTGTGAACAGCTTGATTAAATCTCTCCTTAACCTTAAACTAAGTAACCATTACTCATATGGGCAGCTAATGTTGGCAGACATGTTGTCTGATGAGCATCATAATTGCACCAGGTCTGAATGTCTCCTGACATTCACAGCATCTCACATCCCCAGAGTTCTTCAAAGCAATCAGGAGCGAGAACCATTTCTTACCCCATTTGGGGATATGAAAGCAGTATTGCGCAAACCATTTCTCCCATCTGAATCTTCAAAAGGTGAACCCTTATTTTAATATGGCCACTAATTCTAAATTCTCTCCCAAGAGGAACCATTCTTTCCACAGGCATCCTGCAAAGCCACTCAGGATCTTATATATTTTAATCAAATCACCTCTTACTCTTCTAAACTTCACCAGATACAATCCAACATTTCTTCATGATGACGATCTGTCCAGGAATAGTATAGTAAGCCTTCTCTGAACTGCCTCCATTTATTTCCTTCCCTAAATAAAGTGATCAATACTGGACATAGTTCTCCAGACGCAGTCTCACCAGCACCCTGTGCAACTGAAGCATAATCTCCCGACTTTATTGTTCACTTCCCCTTACAATGAATGATAACATTCAATGAGCTTTCCTAATTACCTACTGTAACTGCATACTAGTTTTTTGCAATTTATACATAATGACATCCAGATTCCTCTGCATCTCAGAGATCTGCAATCTCTCACCATTTAGTTAACAGGCTTCTTTTTTATTCTTCTTGCTAAATGGACAATTCCACATTTTTACAAATTATACTTGTCCAAAGTTTGTGAGAAGATTTGTAGCTCGGGTGCTCGTTGCTGTGGTGCTGTGAATTTGACTGGGACAACACTACCATTATAGGGCAAGCCAAACAAAGAACAGCCAGGGAATTCCTAGAAGCATGGCACGCATCCACAAACTCCAACACAGAACCACAGCAAATTATACTTGTTTGCCAGATATTATAAAATCATGAGGAACATGGATAGAGTGAATGGTCAAAGTCTTTTCCTCAAGGTAGCGGGGTCCAAAGCTAGACGGCATAGGTTTAAGGTGAGAGGAAAGATTTAAAAGGGACCTGAGGGGCAATTTTTTCATACAGAAGGTGGTCCGTATATGGAATGGGTTGCCAGAGGAGGTGGTGGAAGCGATTACAATTACAACAATTAAAAGGCTTGTGGATGGGCATATGAATAGGAAGGGTTTAGAGGGATTAATTTAGGATATCTGGTGGACATGGATGAATTGGACTGAAGGGTCTGTACATCTCAATGATTCTATATTTACCAACTAGCTTAACCTATCTATATCCCTTTGTAAATTCCTCATACTTTCTTACAATTTACTTTCCTATCTGCACGCCACCATCAAAGTTAGCAGTCTTACCTTTGGTCCCTACATTTATACAAACTGTAGAATGTTGATGCCTTGACACTAATCCCTGTGGCCTACCATTCATTACTTCCCGCCTGCCAAGAAAATGTTCCATTCATGCCTTGTATCCTTTTTGTCTACTAATCTTCCATCAATGTCAATGTGTTATCCCTTACACAATGAGTCTTTACTTTTTGAAATAATCTTATTAACTAATTTATGTTGCCTTATCAAATGCTTTTTCAAAAGTCTAAGTACAGTACATCCACCAGTTTCTTCACAGCACAGCTTACTTCTAAAGAACTCCAACAAATTGGTTAAATATGTTTTTCTTTTCACAGGACCATGTTGACTCGATCTGAATATCCTGAATTGTTCTAAACGCCGTGCTATAATATCTGTTTTAATAATGGCTTCTAATATTTTTTCCCAAAACAAGCGTTAAGCTAACAGGCCTTTACTTTCTTGTTTTCTGTGTCCCTCCCTTTTTGAATAAAGGAGTTACATTTGCTTTTGTCAATTATAAAGAACCTTTCTAGAATCCATTGAATTCTGGAAAATTAGAGCAAACACATCAAATATCTCACTAGTCCTATAGGACACAGAGACTTGTTAGGCTGCAGCTCCAACATTTTGCTCAGCACCATTTGTCTGGAGACTGTAATTTTCTTCAGCTTCACCCTCACTTCTATTTTGTGATTTATAGCTATCTCTGTACATCCTGTAGAATGAAGACCAATGAAAAATACTTGTTCAATTCATCTTGCAACTCATTTTCACTTCTTATTCCTGTAGACTCACTTTCCATCGGACCATTGCTCACTCTTAATTCTTTTCCTTTTTATTTATCTCCAGGAACTCTTATCAGCTGTGCATACTTCTATCGCACTTTCTCTCTTCCTCCAAACTTTTCCACTTCACTTTCCCTTATTTACTCTACATTTTGCAAGAAAAGCATGCTGATTGGTTGGTAAGTGGACTCCATAATAGGCATATTATGGAGATGGCACCAGTTACATTTTAGTACAATTAACTGCTAACCGTTGTTTAAATTTAAACCAGGCAAGGTTAAGTCTCACTAATCAGATATTGTCCTGAGGAATGAACTAGAGAATGACTGTCCTCCTTCTTGTTAAGTTGAAACAGGTACAATTTGAATATATGTTTTTTCATCTGCAAAGAACAGGGTCCTGTGTATTACTATATTTGCAACTTGCAGTACACAAAAGTGTGCCATAATGTGGGCCTGAATGAAAATCTTAAATTGGTTGTTAGCATAAATATTAGCACACACAGGATAATTTTATTTAATGTTATCAAATCATGGAATTTGACTGCTCACTTACATAGGTAGTTAGGAATAACATCACCTTTCTTAGCCACCCCAATCCAGTCATTTTGCTTGTGAGAACACCATTTATTTCAATCCCAAGGATATAGATATTTTTCTAATTAACTTTCTGACCAGAGAAAGAAACCAGAATTGGAAATGCGCTAAGATTGCAGGAAGGTTAAGAGGAGGGAGGTGATTATGAAGATGGGAAGGGCTGAGGTTATGGAGGGACTTGAACATGCAGATGAGAAACACTGATACTATAAAACAGAGTGTAATACACTGAACTCACCATTGATCAGGTAGGGATGGTTACAACACTTTCTCAGTTCCATCATGGTATTGAGCAGGTTTGGCATGTTGGCCTGGTTAGCTCCTTTCGCTAAGAAAGAGAAGTTTCTCTCAAGGATGGCCCTGTAGTACTTTTTCTGAATGTTGGTTAGTTCCACCTCAATGATGGTCTCCTCCTTCGGAGCCAGGTTTTTTTCCACATCATCCTTCAGTCTTCGAAGCATCATGGGTTTCAGCACTGCCTGCAGTTTCTTCACCTGTAACAGGAGGAGAAGACCAGGATAGGGATATAGTCAGCAGAAGCCAGTTTGGGACAAGAGGTGAATCTCAAATTCGCACAAAGACCATTTAACATTTGAGTTGAAGAAACTGAAGACAATTTCAAGCGGCATCAACAATGAGGGGAACTGAGAAAACCAACTCAAGGGATAATGACAGAATGCAGGAAAATGTCATGATTACATATTTTTAAAAAGTACAGTCAGGATAGAGTGTTGATTTAGTAACTATGGCTGGGTTCTAAAAGCGTGTACAGAGAGTCTGTCTTTAAAGTCACCCTGTTTAGCGTATTTTCATTTTAACATTGGTACTTTATTAGGACCAGAAATCTTATTGAGTGCCACAAAATTAGCTTTATTTGGGAAAAACCCCCCAGCAAATAGGATTTTCATTATTAATCGTCTTTGTTCCACAATTAGAAGGTAAAGTGGAACTATGTGGTGATCTTTTGCTAAAACTAGATCGGATTCTTTTGAACAGCCACAATGACAAAAGCTGTACTTGGGAGAAAAAGGTAACTGCTCGACAACAGCACTGACATTGGTTTAAAGTAGTTCAAATCTGGGTTTCAGACTTTCAAATACAACATAGAATGTGGATGCTGCAAAGCTGAAACAAAAACAGAGAGGGGGGTGCGGGGGCGGAAAAAATATTAGTGTGAGAGCGGCAAACAAAGGTATCAACAAAGACAAGCCATGGAAGGGGAAAAGCTGAAAATAGGTGAAAATAGGTTGGCTGTGCTGAAAGCAGCTTGTATCATGACAACATCTGGGGTGAAGGATGTAGCTGGTGGTGTTCAGGTTCTCAGATTATTGACCTTGACACTGAATCCAACTCGGGAAAAGCAAAGCACAGCAGCTGGGGACCCTGCAGCCTTCACGACTCAATATTAGAGTCGGATCATTAAGGTATCACACAGGCACACACTTGTAGAAATCTGGGATTCTCAGCCCAAAACATTTTTTTGTTCATTTGTGGATGTGGGTGTCACTGGCTATGCCAACATGTGCTTGAGAAGGTGGGGGTGAGCTGCCTTCCTAAACCGTTGCAACTGTGCTGTAGGCAGACAGACCCACAGTGCCCTTGGGGAGGGAATTCCAGGATTTTGACCCAGTTACAGTAAGGGAACAGTGATTTATTTCCAAGTCAGGATGGAGAGTAGTTTGGAGGGGAATTTACAGGTGGGGTGGGGGAGTGGGGGGGGTGGGGTGGGGGGCGGTGGTGTTCCGATATATCTGCTGCCCTTGTCCTTCTGGATGGAAGTGGTTGTGGGTTTGAAAAGTGCTGCCTCAGGATCTTTGGTGAATTTCTGCAGTGCATTTTGTAGGTGGTACATACTGCTGCTACTGAGTGTCAGTGGAGGAGGGAGTGGATGCATTGTCAATCAAGCGGGTTGCTTTGTCCTGGATGGTGTCAACCTTCTTGAATGCTGTTGGAGCTGCACCCATCCATTCCTGGGGAATCAGGAAGTGAGTTACTTATTGCAGTCTTCCTAGCATGCTCTTGTAGCCACTGTTTATGTGGTGAGTCCAGTTAAGTTTCTGGTCAATGGTAACCCCCCCAGCATGCTGATAGCAGGGGATTTAGTGATTGTAACACCACTGAATGTCAAGGGGCAGTGATTAGATTGTCTCTTATTGGTGATGGTCATGGCCTGGCATTTGTGGGGCACAAATGTTACTTGCTACTTGTCAGCCCAGCTGAGATGACTGATCTCCAACAACCACCAGCACCTACCTATGCACCAGGTAAGACTCTAACCAATGGAGAGCTTGCCCCAGGGCTCCTTGTTGCCAAGAGCTGTCACTCTCACCTCACCTCTGGAATTTAGCTCTTTCGTCCATGTTTGAACCAAGGCTATATGAGGTCAGGAGCTGAGTGACCTGGCAGAATCCAAACTGGGCGTCACTGAGGTTATTACTGAGCAGGTACTGCTTGACAGCACTGTGGATGACACCTTCCATCACTTTACTGACGATCGAGAGTAGACTGATGAGGCAGTAATTAGCTGCGTTGCATTTGTTCTGTTTCTTATGTAAAGGGCATACTTGGGCAATTCTCAACTTTGTTGGGTAGATGCTAGTATTGTAACTGTACTGGAACAGCTTGGCAAGAGAGTGGCACATTCTGAATCACAAGTTTTCAGTATTATTGCTGAAATGTTGTCAGGGCCCCTAGACTTTCCAGTATCTCCAACCATTTCTTGATATCATGTCGAGTGAATTGAATTGGCTGAAGACTATATGAGAGATGCTGGGGACCACTGGAGGAGGCCAAGATAGATCGCTGAGAAGATGGCACATGTCGATTAAAAATGTCACTCTGACATTGATAGATTTTTCCTGGACTTCTAAATTGATGGTTACAGAAATAAGGCAGGTAGATGAGATTAAAATACAGATGAGTCATCATCTATGGGAATAGCAAATCAGGTTCATGGGGTTGAACAAGACTGTGTGTGCGCGCGTGCGCTTTCAGAGGAATATAATGGTCAACAATCACCAAAACCAGATCTCTCATACCTGTTCATCAGTCTTCAGGTTTCCAAACTCCTCCAGGAAGGTAGCCTCAGAAGGAAAGTGACCTGGTTCAAGAAAATTCAACAAACTGAAGAGTTCTTCCACTGTGTTTTGCAAAGGGGTTCCAGTCAAAAGTACTTTGTGGTCCTAAAATTGGGAGGAAGAATGGGGACAAGGAAGATGGGAGAATGTGAGGGATACAAAACACATTAGTACACACTTAGTCAAGGAACATTCCCAAGATACAACAGTCCACAATAAATCTCTGCTTCCTTTCGAATTCTTTGAATGATTTCTCTTTTCAAAACATTTCTAGAATCAAAGCTTAAACATTATAAACTTCAGCAGCTGTCAGTCTCAGTGTGCACTGGAACAAAATCACAGAGGATCTTACTACATCACTGAAGCCAGCTTAAATTATCCAACTGCAACCATTTCCAAGATACAAGACAAAGAGAGCTTCTCTTTTCTCTTCCTCTTTGTTACCTTCAGACTCAACTACACCAGTATTTTCCAGGCAAGCTTCGTTTCACATTTTCGATAAACTCTGACACCTGTACTTTTACTCCATTCCCCCTTCATCCCATTCTCACCAGCTTACATTAGCTCACAGGATGGCAACACCTCCTTGGCCTTGTTCATTCTCAGTAATGTTTTCTTGCCCAACAACCAGAGATATCTACACTCCTGTAAATCAGAAACATCCTCAATTTTAATTACTTCATCATTGGCAGTCATCCCTCAGCTGCCTAAAACCCCTAGTTCCAGAAGTTTCTCCCTAAATCTCTACCTCTTTACCTTTTTCCTCAACTTTAAAAAGTTCCTTAAAAAGCTTTTGATGATCTGTCCTAACATCGCCTTAAAGAGTTTGGTGCCAGATTTTGCCTGATTAGATACCTCTGTAAAATGTCCCACAGTATTCCAATGTCAAGGGTGCTATATAATTGCAAACTGCTGTGTTGAATATATATACAAACTAAAGAAAGGGAGATGAGCAAATTGCCCTCAGCATTAACAGAGGAAACCATTCAACTGGACTGTATAAAGAGGAACGTTGCAGGGGACAGCAGTACTCGGGCACAGTTTAAGAATAAAAGCCATCTCTCAAGGAGATGAGAAGTTTTTTCTCTCGATCATTCGTATGTGGAATTCTCTTCCCCCGAAATCAGTGGAGTATGATTTCACAAATTAGTTGAGACTGAATTAGAGGAATTTTGATAGACAAAGGAATCAAGGGCTCTGGGGTCCAGAAAGGAAAGATACTGAGAACAGAAAATATTCAGCCACGATCTTGTTCACTGGCAGAGCAAGCCCAAAGTGCCCAATGGCATACTCCACGAAGTTCCATGTTCTACAGCTCCATCAATTATCCTTGGAGCACATAAGATTATCCATATCCTTACCAGTGCCATGAGTTTGAGACCCTCAAGCAGTTTACAGTTCCTGTTCTTCAGTCTGTGGGCTTCATCGATAATCACACAACTCCACTGGATTTTTCGCAATTCAGGACAGTCAGCCAGAATCATTTCAAATGTAGTGATAATTACATTGAACTTGAAAAGTCCCTGAACTGGAGCGCCCTGTAAAATTCAAATAGAAGACATGAGGTTTTCGCTGGGGTTTCAGAGACTTTGAAAAATAGAAGTAAAACAATCATCAGAAGCATGGATAGGGTAAATAGTTGGAATCTTTTCTTCAGGATGGAAATATAAAATACCAGGGACATAACAAAGAGGACTGATGAGGGCACAGCGGTAGATGTGATCTAATAAAGCATTCAACAAAGTTCCCCATGGCAGACTGATTCGCAAGGTTAGATCTCATGGAAAACAGGGAGAACTAGCCATTTGGTTACAGAACTGGCTCAAAGGTAGAAGACAGAGAGTGATGGTGGAGTGTTGTTTTTCAGACTGGAGGCCTGTGACCAGTGGAGTGCCACAAGGATCGGTGCTGGGCCCTCTACTTTTGTCATTTACATAAATGATTTGGATGCGAGCATAAGAGGTACAGTTAGTAAGGTTGCAGATGACACCAAAATTGAAGGTGTAGTGGACAGCGAAGATGGTTACCTCAGATTACAACAGGATCTTGACCAGATGGGCCAATGGGCTGAGAAGTGGCAGATGGAGTTTAATTCAGATAAATGCGAGGCACTGCATTTTGGGAAAGTAAATCTTAGCAGGACTTATACACTTAATGGTAAGGTCCTAGGAGTGTTGCTCCCTAGGGAGGGTAAATAGGCAAAGTCTTTTCCCTGGGATCGGGGAGTCCAGAACTAGAGGGCATAGGTTTAGAGTGAGGGGGGGAAAATATAAAAGAGACCTAAGGGGCAACTTTTTCACACAGAGGGTGGTACGTGTATGGAATGAGGATGTGGTGGAGGCTGATACAATTGCAACATTTAAAAGGCATTTGGATGGGTACCATGAATAGGAAGGGTTTGGAGGGATATGGACCGGGTGCTGGCAGGTGGTCTAGATTGGGTTGGGGTATCTGGTCGGCATGGGCGGGTTGGACCAAAGGGCATGTTTCCATGCTGTACATCTCTATGACTCTATAACTGAAAGGGACCATACTTAAAGGAGATGTGTGAAGCATTTTTTTTTAAAATACACAGGGTGGGAGGTGCCTGGAACACACTAAAGGGGAAAGCAGATGCAATAGTAAAAATGTAGGGGATTGAGTTTAAGAGACGTGAGATCTTGTTGCAGCTCTATAAAACTTTGGTTAGACTGCACTTGGAATACTGCGTCCAGGTCTGGTCGCCCTATTATAGGAAAGATGTGGATGCTTTGGAGAG
>NC_057729.1:59951588-59962324 GCF_004010195.1 Chiloscyllium plagiosum | reverse complement strand
AATCAATAAGCACATCGACCTGGACCCAATATACCGACCACTACAACGGACAACTGGAACTGACAACCGGAAGCGGCAGATTCAAACCACTACAAATGCTGGAGGAAAGATCACAGAAGCGCTTCACAGGAGGCTCCCAAGCACTGAGGATGTCACCTAGACAGGGGACGAAACGACTGCAACACAAATTCTCAGCTCGGCGAACAGAACCACAACAACGAGCACCCGATATACAAATCTTCTCACAAACTTTCAATCAATCAGTGTTTGGTTTTCAGATAAAGTATTGGAAAGAAATTAACATTTCTCATTCTGGGCCATCTCTCATACATAGATGAGACAGCTATAAAGGAATATCTGGCAATAAGAAGTTTTACAGATTCCAGGCTAAACTATGTTTCACAGACATACAAGAAGAAAGTTCTAGAAATAAACAGGCAAATCAGTATCTGGAGATCAGCTGATATTTCAGGTTGAAACTCAATTCCTGATAATTTGTCTCAAACCAAATCCTCTGAGATTTTCAGTCTCTTGGTTTCAATTTCAGAGTTTCAACATTTACTTCATCTCCTTCTGATTACAATGGCATCAGGAGCCTCGAATTAGAAAATATTTAACTAAACACATACAGATACTCAGCTACAGGTCTGAAGACTTCACCTCAGCATCCTTGTAGTGCATTTCGTACTGGTGAATCATCTGCCGACTGATCTGACTGCCGTGATACACAATTACGTTCACCTCTGTCCACGTTCGAAACTCTCGCTCCCAGTTGGCTATCGTGGAAAGAGGTGCAATAATGAGGAAAGGCCCACGGATTCCCAACAGGTATATTTCATACAGAAATGTAATTGATTGTATCGTCTTCCCCAGACCCATTTCATCCGCCAGAATGCAATTTTTCCTGAAAAATATAAAAGTTTGAAAAACCTATTATAAGAAGGAAAACAAATGTTAAAAGCTAGTTGGAGAGCATATGCGAGTGAGTAAGGGAAGGAGGGCAGTGAACAGATCAGAGGAACAAGAATTAGCTTGAAACACAATGTAATATTTTTCCAATTCCTCTGAAACTATTTCTGAAACAAGGAATGGAAGGGAGGAGACGGAAATGTGTTGCCGGAAAAGCGCAGCAGGTCAGGCAGCATCTAGGGAACAGGAGAATCGACGTTTCGGGCATTAGCCCTTCTTCAGGAATGCTGGAGGCTTCGGATTTGTTGTAGGTACTGGTTGTCCTGGTTGGGTCCAAGTTTTGTTGGTCGGAACGTTGGTCGGGCTAATGCCCGAAACGTCGATTCTCCTGTTCCCTAGATGCTGCCTGACCTGCTGCGCTTTTCCGGCAACACATTTCCGTCTCTGATCTCCAGCATCTGCAGACCTCACTTTCTCCCCATGGAAGGGAGGAGTCAGAAACAGACCAGAGAAGGTAAGAGCTAGAAACTGGAAGCGACGTTGATGAATTTTTCCAATTCTGGACAAGAAGGGAATGCAGTGCAGATGATGTCTTCGACGTAGTAGAGGGAAGTTGTAGGGAGGGCCCTAAGCAGTAGTGGAATAATGAATGCTCCATATACCACATAAAGAGACAGGCAGAACTGGAGGCCTGCAGCTAGCCATGGCCACACCTTTGATGTGAAGAAACAGAGAGGAGTTAAAGAAGAAGTTGCTCCAAGTGAGAATGAGCTCAGCCAGGTGGAGGAGGGTGGAGGAGGATGGTGGTGGATGGGGGTGGATTATTTGACCCCCAACCCCGTACACACTTCCCCACAAGAAATCTCTGAGAGAGAGGACACTATTGCAAACTGACACGAGCACAACAATGATTTTTTCCGACTCTGCATTGCTCATAATTGCTTACTCACAAACTGCTGACTGGGATAGCAGCAGCAGACTAGATGTTGCTTTCAGTCTCGCAAAAAACTCATTGGTCTGCAAACTGAGCTCAGTTTCTCCCGCAGACATGATGGAAATCTTTGCGCAATTTGTTACCAATTATTGGCAACTATAGCCTTTAGTTGTTCATAGAATGTGGCAGCGCCAGCATTTTTGGCCATTTCCAAGTGCTGTTGCAAAGGTAGTGGTGAGCGATCACCTTGAACTGCTACAGTTCATTGCTGTAGGTTGAACCACAATGCCATTAGGGAGGGATTTCCAGGACTGTGACCCAGTGACATTGAGGAATGATAGTATAAATACAAACATATGAATTTGGAGTAGGCTATTCCACCCTTCTAGCCTACTCCACCATTAAGATCATGACTGATCTGACTGTGGCTTCAAAGCCACATTCCTTCCTCCCTCATTGTATAGATTTCCAAGTCAGGATGGTGAGTGACGTGGAGGGGATCTTCTAGCTGGTGATATTCCCATATATCTGCTGCCCTTATCCTTCTCAGGCAGGGGATGGAAACCTACAGCTCATTATGGATTCGTTCTGTTCTCAAACTTGATCAAACGTATTTTTCAGCCTTCCAGATAATTAAACGACACCCCCAGAGAAATCCAACAGCAGAAATCACATTGTGGTGAAAGACAATTAGTTAGATTCTTTTTTAAAACTTATTGTATATTTTCTTACATCTACAGAAATAAATATGCCCATCTCCGATGTTTTCTTATTACGATTGGTATTTGAATAACAGCACTGTAGCTCATAAGATATTGCATTTTTTGACAATATTTTTAAAAATACCTCTTCATGCTATCAAAGTTGATTAAGTTTTAGATGGTTCATAATAAAAATAATAAAAGCTGGAAAAACGCAGCACATCAGGTAGCATCTGTGGAGAGAACTGGCGTTAACTTCAATTACTAATCCAAATAAGAGTTCCGATGAAAGGTCATCAATCTGAAAAGGTTAACTCTTTCTCTCAACAGGTGTCGCCTGTCGTGCTGAGTTCTCCCAGCTTATTTTCTTATTTGGTTGCCAGCATCTGTAGTTTATATTGCCTTTGTAAGCAAGAGAGATCATGAGTCTGGTATGTGCTGTTGCAGGAGCTTTGTTGAGTTGCTGCAGTGCATCTGGTAGACAGTACACACTGCTGCTCCTGAGTATGTGGTGGAGGCAGTGAATGGGAAAGATGGCAGAAGGGGTACCACTCAAGCCGTTGTTTTCTCCTGGATGGTCATACAGTCTACAGCACAGAAAAAAGGCCCTCAGTCCATCGAGCCTGTGCCTTGAGAATCTTGAATATCGTCATTCAGGCAAGTGGAGAGTATTCCATCACACTCCTGATTTTAGCCTTGTGGACAATCCTTAGGAAGTGAATAGTAACTTACATACTACAGAATGCACAGTCTCTCAAAAACTCACGTAGCCATAGCACATGGTTGGTCCAGTTAAATTTCAGTTCAACGGTAACCCTCTAGCATTTCGTTGGTAGGAAATTCAGCAATGAATATGAACTTGAATGCCAAGAGAACAATAAGATTCAGTCTTACTGGAAATGGCCATTAACTTATATGGTACAAATGTTGCTGCATAATCTCAAAGAGAATTGACTTTACAACATCGTTAATCTCTGCCCCATCCCAGTTCAGCTGTAACTTTATTACCTCTAAACTTCTCTAACAATCAGTTGACTTGGGTCCTAAATTTTGCCTTCCACAAACTTCAACTGATTCAAACCTCCACTGGCTGCACCCCATTCACATTAGGCTTCCTACATGCATTCTCCCTGTGCTTTGTGACCTAAACTGGCCCCAATCAGCATATGCTCGAATCTGAAAATTCTTTTCCATCTTTCCAAACACTTGAAGCCCTCTAACCTGAAAATAAAATATGAATGGGTGAGGAGTTTAGATTAAAATAGATATTTGTGGGCTCATTCTCAAGTACAAACCTTAACCTCTAGAATGAATGGAACAATGCAACACTCACCTGTTGTACCAGTTGAAGAGCAGCCAGTTCATTCCTTCCAGCTGGTACTCCCTGAGTTTATTGTCTGCCTTGTATGGTCGTGACAGCTCCAGTTTTTTCCAAGTTTCAGCAGGAGGACGTTCCTGTTTCAAGTAAAGGAAGTACATTAGTGAGGAGTATAATACGAAACAAGTGTCATGGATCTCCTTTCTGTGCACAGAGCAAGCATCCTGTCAAGAATTGAGGAAAGCACTGTGATAAACAGTTTTATTGTTCTCCGAAATGAAAGTAACACTATGCATGTTAGCAGCTATATGTGAGAAAGCAGAATTCTCATTCCACAAGCCAACAGCAAAATAGGAAACTGGTTGGTCACAGAAAGACCACGGTCCATCTCGGCAGGGTAACCAGCATCCCTGATTTTAAGGGATCATTCATATTTGAATATTAGAACATAGAACAGTACAGCACAGAACAGGCCCTTCAGCCCACGACGTTGTGCCGACCACTGATCCTCATGTATGCACCCTCAAATTTCTGTGACCATATGCATGTCCAGTAGTCTCTTAAATGTCCCCAATGACCTTGCTTCCACAACTGCTGCTGGTAACGCATTCCATGCTCTCACAACTCTGTGTAAAGAGAACCAGCCTCTGACATCCCCTCTATACTTTCCGCCAACAAAGCATCCACATCTTTCCTATACCAGAACTGGACGCAGTATTCCAAGTGTGGTCTAACCAAAGTTTTATAGAGCTGCAACAAGATCTCACGATTCTTAAACTCAATCCCCCTGTTAATGAAAGCCAAAACACCATATGCTTTCTTAACAACCCTGTCCACTTGGGTGGCCATTTTAAGGGATCTATGTACCTGTACACCAAAGATCCCTCTGTTCCTCTACACTGCCAAGAATCCTATCCTTAATCCTGTACTCAGCTTTCAAATTCGACCTTCCAAAATGCATCACCTCGTGTTTATCCAGGTTGAAGTCCATCTGCCACCTCTCAGCCCATCTCTGCATCCTGTCAATGTCCCGCTGCAGCCTACAACAGCCCTCTATACTGTCAACGACACCTCTAAACTTTGTCGTCTGCAATCTTGCTGACCCATCCTTCAATCCCTTCATCCAAGTCATTAATAAAAATTACAAACAGTAGAGGCCCAAGGACAGAGCCCTGTGGAACACCACTCACCACAGACTTCCAGGCAGAATATTTTCCTTCTACTACCACTCGCTGTCTTCTGTTGGCCAGCCAATTCTGTATCCAGACAGCTAAGTTCCCCTGTATCCCATTCCTTCTGACCTTCTGAATGAGCCTTACATGGGGAACCTTATCAAATGCCTTGCTGAAGTCCATATACACCACATCCACAGCTCGACCCTCATCAACCTTTCTAGTAACATCCTCAAAAAACTCGATAAGGTTTGTGAGGCATGACCTGTCCCTCACAAAGCTGTGTTGACTGCATTTAATCAAGCCATGCTCTTCCAGATGGTCATAAATCCTATCCCTCAGAATCCTTTCTAACACATTGCAGATGACAGACGCGAGACTGACTGGTCTGTAATTGCCGGGGATTTCCCTATTTCCTTTCTTGAAGAGAGGAATTACATTTGCCTCTCTCCAGTCCTCAGGTACGACTCCAGTGGAGAGCGAAGATGCAAATATCTTCGCAAGTGGCGAAGCAATTGCATTTCTCATTTCCTAAAGCAGCCAAGGACAAATCTGGTCCGGGCCTGGCGACTTGTCAATCTTAATGTTTGACAAAATTTTCAGCACATCAGCATCCTCCATCTCTGTCCATTCCAGCATGCACACCTGCTTTTCAAAGGTTTCATTCACTACAACGTTCGTTGCTCTCGTAAAGACAGAAGCAAAATATTATTCCCATGTTCTGGGTTGTTTGCCATTGGGATGCTGATTGTCCTGCATATTTATAACTTACACTTGCAGCACCCTCCCCAGCTCCCAAATTCTCAGGTTCACCAGCATCTTCATCCCCATTCTCAAACACACCAACCCACCTGCTCTCTCAGGGTCACCACATCAGTCATTTGGGCCTGCATGCCAGTGTTCCTAAAAATATTTTCGTCAGAAACTTGGTCCGCCCAGTATATAGTTCACCTTTGGCCCTCCTGGCAATCACGTTACTTAATGCCATTATAAATTAATCCAAGCAGTCAATATCAAAGAATTGGTCCACAGCAGAGCCTGGCATGGGCAAGGAAGCCGGCCTTGAAAGGTGGAGTGTTGGAAACCACAGATCAAAGGCTCCTCTCTGATTATCAATACTCATTTTAATAAATATTAGTATTTATAAATCAAGAAACATCACAGATCAGAGTGCATTTATTGCTTGAATGTTCACTAAGTTATCTTTTAAACATAATCACGGAACATATAATAACAAGTTACCACTTGCCATTGAAAGATATGATTGTTGGCATATTAATAAGATGCTGTTTCATGATGAAAAATTCATTTTAAGACAACTGCCCCTTTCAGAAGCAACCAGTACAAATTGATTCTCCATTTCACTGATTCAATGAAATTAATTTTTTTACAAAAGAAGTTGGTCATATCTCACACCGCTCAGTACAACTCATCTGCGGTTGGGTTGGTTAATAAACATTATTCACATGTATAAATAATAAAGCCAAATAGGATTACCAAGTTTGAGACTTCGGGAATGATTTGCAAGTCCTCATATTCCTGAATCTTGACTGGGTCAATGTCTTCCACTAGCTCCCAAGTGCTTTCTTCGTAGGGTAGAGAACACCATTTCACCAGGTAATGAGTCACAGGCTTGGAAGACAAAATGTCAAATATTAAACACTGGTCTACTCTCCATTGTAATGGATCACTGATGTGTACCTCAGGTTCATTCACCCAGCTGCTCGGCAAATCCTTCAATGACAAATACTAGGCAATGACTATCTCTAATAAGAGACGATCTGATCTGTCAACTGACACTCAATGATGTTACCATCAATGAATCCCCCACAATGAACATTCTTGGGGTTACCACTGACCAGAAATTCAATTTGACTTGTCACAAACACAGTGGCTACAAAATCAGGTTGGAAGCTAGGAATACGCAGTGAATAACTCACCTCCTGACACCTCAAAGCCTGTCCACCATCTACAAGGCACAAGTCAGGAGTGTGATGGAATACTCATCACTTGCCTGGATGGGGGCAGCTCCAACAACATTCAAGCAGCTTGACACCATCCAGGACAAAGCATCCCGCTGGACTGGTACAACATCCACTTCCTCCACCACCAATGCTCAGTAGCAGCAGTGAGATGCAGTGCACCACCTACAAGATGCAGTGCAGAAATTCACCAAAGATCCTTCGACAGCACTCCCAAACACAGGACCACTCCATCTGGGAGGTCAAGGGCAGCAGATACATGGGAACATCATCCCTGCAAGTTCCCTTCCAAGCCACTCACCATCCCGACTTGGAACTGCCGTTACTTCACAGTTGTCGAGTTAAAATCCTGGCATTTCTTCCCTAAGGGCAATGTGGGTCAATGTACAGCAGGTAGTCTGCAGTGGTTTAAGAAGATAGCTTACCACCACCTTCTCAAGGGTAACTAGGAATGGGTAATAAATACTGGCCAGTCAGTGATGTCTATATCCCCAAAGTAAATAAAATAGTCTTTCCAGCAACTTCTGTTTTTGCTTCTGATTTACAGCATCTGCAGTTCTTTCAGTTTTTAAATGAAAATTTCCTTACACAATAACAATCTATTAATTTCAGTCCTTAAAATCACTGCCTGATTTTGTTTCTAAACAACAAAACTCTAAGTTCACGTCTCCTCTGGGGGAGTTGTCATGCTCCTGTGAAATGTTTTGGGTTTGTTTATGTCAAAGGTGCTATACAAGTAGAAATTATTGACAATTTGATGTAGGTATTCAAAATTTTGAAGAAAAGCATTTGACAGTGAATGAAGAGAAATCTGTTCCAGCTGCACAAGGACCAGTAACAGAATCAGATTTGACATGTAGAAAACAATTTTGGTTTTAAACACAGTGAATTGTTGTGATCTGGAATGCGTGGTCAAAAACGGTGGTGGAAACAGCCCCAACATAACATTCAAGAGGAAACTGGAGAAATACGTGATAGGAAAAGAGCAGGAGAATGGAACTGGAAACCTCTTTAAAATGATGGCATGAGCATAATGGCTGAATGGACTCCGTTCCGTGATGGGTCTATGAGGTTGAGTCAGAGCAGGAACCAAGAGTAAGTCACTTCATGTGAGGAAAGAACTTTCCATCACTGTAGTTGATTTCAGGCAGTGGGTAGTAATTTCATTATAAATGGATGGTTGTTGATTCACTGATACATTTTGTGAACTTGGACACAGCAATTACTTTCTCAAGGCAAATAGAATATATTTCATTGAAGTTTACAATAGAGACATTCTATGTAAGATACAGTATTAAAAATATTCTAAATTCTCTGAATGTATATATCCTCATTGAAAACATAAAAGTGATGACAGTTGTGATACAAAATGAAGCTCTGAATTTACTGCATGGTTTGTAGTAATTAAGATACTGCTTTTAACAGCTGTCAAAGAGGTATGCCATTTCCCTTCATGAGAAGCAGAACTGAACCAGAATGTGGGCTGTCCTGTTTTTCTTGCTTTTCATTTTCTTAAAGACCCTACAGCTGACACAACTTGCATTTGCATAGCAGCTTTAGAGAGGTAAAGCATCTCAAGTCACTTCACAGGAGCGATATCAAACAAGACTTAATACTGAGTCACATAAGGAGATATCATGATACAAGTCCTTTGTTGTCCCTTGTTTCCTCCACCAGAGGAAATAATTTCCCCTCTACCTACCATTTTGAATACTCAATTCGATTACGTTTGAAGCAGCAGGAAAGGGAGCCAAGATAATGCCATTACTAACCTCTGAAGTTTCAGCATCTACTGTATGTGCCACATCCAGGATCCTGTCTACTTCAACATAGTCTGGATTAAATGGTTCCTCATCCGGCTAGGAGAAAACACAACAGATATGTTGAGAAGATTTTGTTGGAATATGAATTTAGTCCAGTCACTGTTAATGGGTCATCATCTCACTACACTATCCAGGGAAACTGATTAGTCACTTTTGATTATCCGAACAAAATATCCCCGCCCGTGTCGTTTGGATAATCGGTGTAGCCCTGTAATATACAATTTGTTAAAAATTCAGGTCATGTAGTTGTAGTTGTTTATTAGTTTACTTTATAGAATAAAGATTCAACATTTCAGGATTTGGCATTAATTTGTCCTCACTTACAAACTCACCTGAAGTAGGTTCACATTGCTTCAACTGTTGCTTTTGAATAGTTGAATGAGCTGTGAAGGCGAGCAATAATTTTGAACAAATATAAAGAGAAAGTTATTGCAGAAAAGCAGCTCCCAATAGTATCTTCAATCTTCATTTCTTTCCAGTTCGCCATTTCTCACTCTTGAAGGCACTGAGCTTGCTCTGCTTTTGAAGCAGGGGAAAACCCCACAACAACCACCCCTTCTTGGAAGGGCATAATGTAACTGCCCAGCCCCTGGAGTGAGGGAGGGGTAACCAAGGCAGACCGCACTATGCTGATGCCCGACAACAAAACCTGCTCTCCTCTGAAATGAATGAATGAATGATTAAATCCATTGAAACAATTTTTCTGTTTAGAGATGAGTGAGACTCTTGATGCTATGAAATTTCCTCACATGTTTATGAATTGTGATTAAGCTGATAGTTTGAAATAATTTCTTTGTAGTGCTCCACCAGTCTGCATGCACACCATGTGGTTATCAGAACGGACAATAAAAAGGATAGAGAGAACAATCAAAGATGTAGGAGGTAGAGAGGGAAAATTTAGGGGAGGAATTTCAAGGTGGGTAATGTTTGTCATAAGTGGAATTTGAGCAGAATATTCCAGAATGCAGGCGGGACTGCAGAACCAGCCAGGAATCTCAGCATCATCTATTAACACACATGCAATGTTCTGTGGGAGATTATTTTGTGCTTATGCTTCTCTTCCAATTAATTGATTAGATTAGATTGCTTACAGTGTGGAAACAGGCCCTTCGGCCCAACAAGTCCACACCTCCCCGTCGAAGCGCAACCCACCCATACCCCTACATTTACCCGTTACATAACACTACGGGTAATTTAGCGTGGCCAATTTACCTGACCTGCACATCTTTGGACTGTGGGAGGAAACCGGAGCACCCGGTGGAAACCCACGCTGACACGGGGAGAACGTGCAAACTCCACACAGTCAGTCGCCTGAGGCGGGAATTGAACCCGGGTCTCAGGCGCTGTGAGGCAACAGTGCTAACCACTGTGCCACTGTGCCGCCCACTACCGTGACGCAGTAAGCTTGTAATCTTTAAAACAATATGCACTAATGAATGGAGAACTAGTTTATTTTCAAAACAAATTTTTAAAATTTAATTGACCACAATTGAAGACTGTCAAATAATTTTTTAAAAGTCTTCACAATTAAAAGTGAAGATAGACAATAGGCAATAGTTGCAGGGTTAGGCCATTCGGCCCTTTGAGCCAGCACCAACCATTCATTATGATCATGGCTGATCATCCACAATCAGTATCCTGTTCCTGCCTTATAGACAACAGACAATAGGTGCAGGAGTAGGCCATTCAGCCCTTCGAGCCTGCACCGCCATTCAACATAATCATGGCTGATCATTCCTAATCAGAATCCTGTTCCTGCCTTATCTCCATAACCCTTGATTCCACTATCTTTGAGAGCTCTATCCAAGTCTTTCTTAAATGAATCCAGAGAGTGGGCCTCCACTGCCCCCTGTGGCAGAGCATTCCACACAGCCACCACTCACTGGGTGAAGAAGTT
>NC_057729.1:59907075-59949353 GCF_004010195.1 Chiloscyllium plagiosum | reverse complement strand
TCCCTCATAGCTCCATAGTTCCCTTTATTCAACAGAAGTACTGTCACTTCCGACTGTACCCTCTCCCTCTCAAATTGCAGATTGAAGCTTATTGTATTATCCCCATAACCCTTGATTCCACTATCTTTAAGAGCTCTATCTATCTCTTTCTTGAAAGTATCCAGAGACTTGGCCTCCATTGCCTTCTGCATGACACTGTAATCTTATGCTATAAATCCAATGTTTTATGGTTCTACTCCACAACCACCTGAAGGAGGAGCCGCGCACCGAAAGCGAGTGCTTCCAAATAAACCTGTTGGACTATTACCCGGTGTTGTGTAATTTTTAACATGATCCAAGTATTACTGGCCCCATAAATGAAGAAAAAAATTAAATCTAGCGAAAAATGTTTGATGCCCCTAATCTGACAATGACCCTTCAAGTTCCCAGTTGCCCCAAAATGTGCATCAACAATTACACCCCAAGGTGATTCCAAGGTTCACAGCTCTATTATTGAAACATTGAGATAGGTGAAGAGAACGTCCTGGCTTCTTTTGTTAATAAACACACCTTCCAACACAAAGATTTCAAACAAACATAAAGGAGTTCTCAGATCACTAACCTATGGGATGCACTTCTGACCATGAGTGTATTTGGGAAGAAACATAATAAATTGGTCTGAACTGCCTTGATACAAACAGAAGCCAATAAGTATGAAAACCCAGACAATGAGGGAAGAGGGCCACAGGAAATGTTGGAGCAATATTCAAAATCAATAAGCCCCACACAGTCAAGAAGAAGAAATCCCATCCAGAATGAGATACAGCCAGAGTGGGTAATCACTGGGGAATTTGGAGGCAGTGTGGGAAGACAGTGCAAAGAGGAACGAGGTGCTTTCTGCTTTTCTTGGCTCACAGTTGGTATGTTTTTTTTAAACAGAATAAATTGAAATCCAGGATAAGGGACCCAGCACAAGAGAGTGACATCAAGGTAAACTGTAAGTTCATAGTTTGGTTATAGCTGCTAATTTGGCTATTATAGCTTACTTCAGATTAAAGTAAACAGGGGAACTATTTGCAGGCTACAACCCACAACAGCAGCAGGAATTTTTTAAAAATCAAATTAAGAACTAGGTCATTAAAACAGAGATGTTGGGCAAGGCGATGCAAACACACGATCTGTGAGCTTGTGGACCCCATTGTGGTTCAGAGTGACCACCTCTGTAGCAAGAGGAACTCCAGCTCAGAGTTGGTGAGCTCGGAGTCTGAGCTTCAAACACAAACACATCAGGGAGGGCAAGTGTTACCTGGACGCTGCGTTTCAGGGGTCAGTCACTACCATGAACTACCTCAAATTTGGTCAGTCATCAGGGACAGGAGAGCGTGACAAAGCAGGCAGAGGGAGCTGGAGATAGTGCTGAGGAAGCCTCACTCCTTGAGCTTATCTAATAGGTTTCAGGTTCTTGCTCCCTGTGTGGATGAGTGTGGGGGCTTAGGGAGGATGAGCAAACTGACCATGGCACCATGGTACAGGGAGTCAGTCATGAGAGGAGAGAAAAGGTAACTGTAGTTGTAATCAGGATAGTAAAGTCAGGAGAAGAGATCGTTCTGAAGCCAGGTTCTAGAGTTCCGAAGTCTGTGTGGCCTGCCTGGTACCCAGGATCAGAATATCTCATCTGAGATGCAGAGAAACTTAGAGTGGGACAGGAAAGATCCATTTGTCATGGTCCATGTAGATGCCAATGATATACCTAGAAAGAGGTTCTGCTGAGGGAACATGAGCAGTTAGGGACTAAATTAAAAAGCAGAACCAAAAAGGTAATCTCTGGATTACTACCTGGGCCACCAACAAATTACCACAGGGCAAAAAGAGTGAAAAACTGAATAGGTCCTTTATACCAGCAACAAACCAGAACTTCAAGAGAGTCAGGGGACAGAGATGAGTGTAGTGGCCTTCACTGAGGACAAGGTGTTGAACAAGTTGAAAGGTTTGAAGGCAGATAAATCACCCAGAATGGGTAGATTATACCCCAGAGTTCTGAAGGAGGTAGTCAAGGAGATTGTGGAGGCATTGGTGCTGATCTTTCACAAATCACTGGATTCAGGGAAGATACTAGAGGTCTGGAAAGTGGCTCATGTAATACCCTTGTTTAAAAGGGAGGGAGGCAGAAGACAGGAAACTGTACAACAGTTCGCCTGGCCTTGGTTGTTGGTATGTTATCAGAGTCCATTATTAAAGATAAGATTGTGGAGTACTTGGAAGTGCACAGTAATATAGGGCTGAGTCACCACAGCTTCGTCAAGGGGAAGTTATGCCTGACAAATCTGTTAGAATTATTTGAGGTGGTAGAAGGCAATTTAGACAAAGTAGTGTCAGTGGATGTGATCTATGTGAATTTCCAGAAGGCCTTTAATAAAGTGTGTTACATGCTGTTAAAAGCCTATAGTGTTAAGAGGCAAGGTACTGGCATGGATAGGGATTGGCTGACTGGCAACAGGCAGAGAATAGGTATAAAGGGGTATTTTACAGGATGGCAGCTGGTGACTAGTGAAATTCTGCAGAACCACAACTATTCATGTTATACATTACATGGATAGTGGGCACTGCTTAAATACCAATCTTTTCCAAGCTGGCAAGGATTTCCAAAATGGTGGCGGCAAAGGACATTCCAGCCAGAGCTCATCCAGTTCTTTTCTCTTTTTTTCTCCCACAGAAGGCCCCAAGTGGGGAGAGGGGGGGAGAGACAGCAGGCCCCGAGTGGAGGAGGGGGGGGGGGGGGAAGGGGCAGAGAGAGAGAGATAGCAGGCCACGAATGGGGAGGGGGGCAGGCAGAAATACAGCTGGGAACCCAGTCAGGCCACTTGGTAGCCCTAATAGGTCTTCCTTTTTAGCTTTATTTCTTAGTTTCCTAACCTATACTAAGTATAGCTTAAAGTAGAGTAACCTTTTTCTTTTTTTATTTTCTCTATTTTTGTAGCTAATATTTATACCTACGTACTCTGTACCTAAGATGCCACTGTTTGCTGCTGACATTGTACATTTTTCACTGTACTCCTGTTCTTTTATAACTTGAGTCCACGTGACAACAAACCTAATTCTATTTCATCAGTTCTGAAGAAGGGTCACCAGAGCCAAAACATTAATTCTGTTTTCTCTCCACAGATGCTGCCAAACCTGCTGAGTTTTTCAGCCATATTGGTTTTTGTTTCAGATTTCAGCATCTGTGATTCTTGTAGTTTTTTGTTTCGGGAAATTTTCAATTAGTAAGGGGATCAAGGGTCACTGGGAGAAAGCAGGAGAACGGGATGGAGAAACATATCAGTCGTGATGGAAAGGCAGAGCAGACACGATGGACTGAATGGCCTAATTCTGCTCCTATGTCTTATGTCTCATGAAAAACCCATGTCAAAAGCCATTCTCTTCAGCAATTTGAACGCAGTGTCAGCAGCCTTGTGATCGCAAAGGTTTCTGCGAAAGTATGTGATCAATGTGATTATCCATCAGCTGAATTATCCTCTTTATCTATGAATGTGAATTATATTCAAATCACCAATCAAACATGGTTACGGGAGCAGATGAATGATGGTCCTCTGCTTGAAAAATACAGTTAACAGCCTTTACTAACAAATAAAGATCTATTCCAGAATGAAGGAAATTGATGTAATTCTATAATCTGAATGCACTCTGAGCATATAGCCTTGTTAAAAAAAACTAATCTTCTGCCACCCCTTTACCTCAACAAAAAGATTTTTCATCTGGGCCCGTTTGGTCCTGAAACGTTTGATTTTCTGGTGAATCCTTTTGTCTTTCTCCAGCTCCTCCACCGTGGCCCATTTGCAGTGCAGGTAAGAGCTGTAATGTAAAGGAAGATCGTAATTACTGTATGCTGACTAATGAAGCAACTTATCTTCATATAGTCAAACCCTGAGGATATTCTAATGTTTCCTAAAGCCAATGAAGAGTACACATTAGGGTAAGTAGGAACTACATTGCCAACATCCCACAAACAGCAAAGCTTGGCAGATAATTGTTTTAATAATGTTGGTTTAGGGATAAGTACCAGTAAAACTCTCCTGCTTTTACTGGTCTCCTCAAAGCTGCAAATGGGAACACTGTTTAATATCACGTCAAGAAGGCTGCATCTCTAACGTCGTCAGTACTGCAATGGAGTACTGGAGAAAGTGAGGGCTCGGACCCATGGCCTTTTGACTCAGCCATACAACATGGAACAAAGAACAATACAGCACAGGAGTAGGCCTTTTGGCCCTCCAGGCCTGCGCTGATCCATATCCTCTATCTAACCCTGTCACTTATTTTCTAAGGATCTGTATCTCTCTGCTCCCTGCCCATTCATGTATCTGTCTAGACACATCTTAAATGACACTATCGTGCCCATCTCTACTACCTCCGCTGGCAACACATTCCAGTCACCTACCACCCTCTGCATAAGGGTGGCATGGTGACTCAGTGGTTAGCTCTGCTGCCTCACAGCGCCAGGGACGCAGGTTTGATTCCAGCCTCGTGTGACTGTCTGTGTGGAGTTTGCACATTCTCCCTGTGTCTGTGTGGATTTCCTCCGGATGCTCCAGTTTCCTCCGACAATCCAAAGATGTGCAGGTCAGGTGAATTGGCCATGGTAAATTGTTCATAGTGTTCAGGGATGTGGAGGTTAGGTGCATTAGTTAGGGGTAAATACAGGGTAGGGGAATGGTTCTGGGTGGGTTACTCTTAGGAGGGTCGGTGTGACTTGTTGGGCCGAAGGGCCTGTTTCCATACTGTAGGGAATTTAATCTAATAAAGAACTTCCACGCAAATCGCCCTTAAACTTATGCCCTCTCACCTTGAACTCATGACCCCAAATAATGGAGTTGCCCACTCTGGGAAAAAGATTCTCGCTATCCACCCTGCCTATACCTCTCATGACTTTGGAGACTCAATCAGGTCCCCCTCAACTTTCTAATGAAAATAAGCTTAATCTACTTAACCTCTCTTCATAGCGAGTGCCCTTCAGACCAAGCAACATCCTGGTGAACCTCCTCTGCACTGTCTCCAAAGTATCCACATCCTTTTGGTAATGTTGCAATCAGAACTGTACACAGTATTGCAAATGCGGCCGAACCAAAGTCTCATACAACTGTAACATGACCTGCCAACTCTTGTACTCAATACCCCGTCCGATGAAGGAAAGCATGCCGTATGCCTTCTTGACCACTCTACTGACCTGCATTGCCACCTTCAGGGTGCAATGGACCTGAACACCCAGACTCTCTATACATCAGTTTTCCCCAGGGCTTTTCCATTTACCGAATAGTTTGCTCTTGAATTGGATCTTCCAAAATACATCACCTCGCATTTGCGTGGACTGAAATCCATCTGCCATTTCTTTGCCCAACTCGCCAATCTATATTCTATATCTATATCTGTATTCTCTGACAATCCCCTTCACTGTCTGCTACTCCACCATTCTTAGTGTCATCTGTAAACTTGCTAAGCAGACCACCTATACCTTCCTCCAGATCATTTATGTATATCACAAACAGCAGTGGTTCCAGCACGGATCCCTGTGGAACACCACTGGTCACAGCTCTCCATTTTGAGAAACACCCTTCCACTACTACTCTGTCTCCTGTTGCCCAGTCAGTTCTCTATTGATCTAGATAGTACACCATGGAGCCCACGCAACTTCATCTTCTCCATCAGCCTACCACGGGGAATCTTATCAAGCACCTTACTGAAGTCCATGTACATATGACATCTACAGCCTTCCCTCATCAATCAACTTTGTCACTTCCTCAAAGAATTCTATTAAGTTGGTAAGACATGAACTTCCTTGCACAATACCATGTTGCGCATTACTGATAAACCCATTTTCTTCCAAATGGGAATAGATCCTATGCCTCAGTATCTTCTCCATCAGCTTCCCTCCCACTGACAAAGAATGTGACGCAGGAAAAGCAGGAGAATTGACGTTTTAGGCATAAACCTTTCATCAGGAATTCCTGCTGAAGGGCTTATGTGCAAAACATCGATTCTCCTGCTCCTCGGATGCTGCCTGACCAGCTGTGCTTTTCCAGCACCACACTCTTCAACTCTGATCTCCAGCATCTGCAGTCCTCACTTTCTCCTAGTTGATTATGTCCCTACGACTGACATCAGGCTCACCGGTCTATAATCATCTGGATTATCCCTGCTACCCTTCTTAAACAAGTGGACAACATTAGCAATTCTCCAGTCCTCCGGGACCTCTCCTGTGTTCAAGGATGCTGCAAAGATATCTGTTAAAGCCCCAGCTATTTCCTCTCTCTCGTCCCTCAGTGACCTGGGATAGATCCTATCAGGTCTGGGGCCTTGTTCACCATAATGCCTTTTACAATAGCCAACACTTCCTCCCTCCTGCCTGTCTTCATTTAATCCATGTCCTTAATGAGATCCCTTTCTAAATTTTGGTCTCTGGATGATTATCCATTACAAATACTAGGTTGACTGGCTTACCAGCTGATTCATTTCACAGGGTCTTTCACAGGGAAATAAACCCTTTGATCCAACTAGTCCATACTGACCAAGATCCCAAACTAAACTGGTCCCACTTGCCTGCATTTGGCCCATATCACTCCAAATCCTTCCTAGCCATTCACATATCAAAATGTCTTTTAGATGTTGTAGCTGTATCTCAATCCATCACTCTGTCTGGCAGTTCATTCCACACACTAACTGCTCTCGTGTTTAAAAAAAATTGCGCCTCTTGTTCTTTTTTGTCCCCTCACCTTAAAAACATGCCCCCTAGTTTTGAATTCCCTCACCTGAGGGAAACGAAACCACCTGATGATGGAGCAGCGCTCCGAAAGCTTGTGCTTCCAAATAAACCTGTTGGACTATAACTTGGTGTTGTATGATTTTTAACATTGTCCACCCAAGTAATCCAACACTGGCACCTGCAAATCTTGGCTATTCACTTTATCTATGCCCCTCTTGATATTATAAACCTCTATAAGGTCACCCCTCAACTTCCTACACTCCAGTGAAAGAAATCTCAGCATATTTTTATAACTCAAACCCTCCAGTCCCGGCAACATCCAAGTAAATCTTTTCTGAACTCTGCAACTTAATAATATCCTCCCTATAGCTCTATCACTAGGTCAAGGCTAACAGTGAATACAACTCCCTCATGTTCTCATACAGTAAAGGTTTGCCCAAACCATTCTGAGGGAGTTGTAACAGCATGTCACAACATGGATACTGACTCTGTTTCTACAGCATAAGCACTTACCAATAGTGCAATGCAATCAACTAACTCACTCCCAAAAATTGTACAAATGTAACTGCCTTCCAGGGAAAAATCTCATTTCAGCATTTATACCTTGAAGCTATTAATCAAGAACACAAAGTGATTTTTTGAAAAATCCGTTAGCAACCTATGCAGATCTTGGTGAATCAATGAAATGCGTTTCTGTCCTTCAGTAGTCCTGAGTTGTCTGAGTGGAAAAACCTATGCAAATCACTAGGCCTTGGTGATATTACAAAACAAAAGACATCATTTGAAAAGACCCTGTGAAATGAATCAGCTGGTAAGCCAGTCTACCTAGTATTTATAATGGATAATCATCCAGAGACCAAAATGAAGAGAGGGATTTCATTAAGAACATGGGTTTAATGAAGACAGTCAGAGTGAAGAACTAGAAAAAACAACAAGAACAATACAGCACAGGAATAGGCCATTTGGCCCCCTCCGTCTGTGCCGCCACATTCTGCCCTTCCATGCTAAACCTGTCTTCACTTACAGGATCCCGCATCCCTCCAATCCTTTCCTATTCATGTATTCGTCCAGGAGCTTCTTCAATGCTGCTATTGTATCTGCTTCCACCACCTCTTATGGCAACACATTCCAGGCACTCACCTCCCTTTGTGAGAAAAACATGCCTCACACACATCTTTTGAACGAAGGCAAGCATGCCAAAGGTTTTTTTTTAAACTACCTTATCTACCGTTCGCTGAGCTGAGAATTTGTGTTGCAGACGTTTCGTCCCGTCTAAATGACATCTTCAGTGCTTGGGAGCCTCCTGGGAAGCGCTTCTGTGATCTTTCCTCCGGCATTTGTAGTGGTTTGAATCTGCCGCTTCCGGTTGTCAGTTCCAGCTGTCCGCTGCAGTGGTCGGTATATTGGCTCCAGGTCGATGTGCTTATTGATTGAATCTGTGGATGATGCCATGCCTCGAGGAATTCCCTGGCTGTCCTCTGTTTGGCTTGTCCCAGTCGAATTAATGTTGCTTGTCATCTGTGTGTGTGGCTTCTAAGGATAGCTGGTCGTGTCGTTTCGTGGCTAGTTGGTGTTCATGGATACGGATCATTAGCTGTCTTCCTGTTTGTCCTATGTAGCGTTTTGTGCAGTCCTTGCATGGGATTTTGTACACTACATTGGTTTTGCTCATGCTGGGTATTGGGTCCTTCGTCCTGGTGAGTTGTTGTCTGAGACTGGCTGTTGGTTTGTGTGCTGTTATAAGTCCTAGTGGTCGCAGTAGTCTGGCTGTCAGTTCGGAAATGCTCCTGATGTATGGTAGCCTCACAAACCTTATTGAGTTCTTTGAGAAGGTGACCGGGCAGGTGGATGAGGGTAAAGCAGTTGATGTGGTGTACATGGATTTCAGTAAGACTATTGCAGAAAATACAGCAGCATGGGATTGAGGGTGATTTAACAGTTTGGATCAGAAATTATCTAACTGAAAGAAGACAGAGGGTGGTGGTTGATGGGAAATATTCATCCTGGAGTTCAGTTACTAGTGGAATACTGCAAGGATCTGTTTTGGGTCCAGTGTTTGTCATTTTTATAAACGATCTGGTTGAGGGTGTACAAGGATGGGTTAGTAAATTTATGGATGACACTAAGGTCAGTGGAATTGTGAATAGTGATGAAGGATGTTGCAGGTTACTGAGAGACCTAGATAAGCTGCAGATTTGGGCTGAGAGGTAGCAAATGGAGTTTAATGCGGAAAAGGATGAGGTGATTCACTTTAGAAGGAGTAACATGAATGCAGAGTGCTGGGCTAATGGTAAGATTCTTGGTAGTGTCGATGAGTAGAGAGATCTCTGTGTCCATGTACATAGATACCTGAAAGTTGCCACCCAGGTTGGTAGGGTTGTTAAGAAGGCATACAATGTGTTAGCTTTTTTTGGTTGGGGTACTGAGTTTTGGAGCCATGAGATCATGCTGCAGCTGTACAAAACACTGGTGCAGCCGCACTTGGAGTTACATGCAGTTCTGGTCACCGCATTATAGGACGGATGTGGAGTCTTTGGAAAGGGTTCAGAGGAAATTTATTCGGATTTTGTCTGGTATGGAGGGAAGGTCTTAGGAAATGCTGAAGGACTTGAGGCTGTTTTCGTTAGTGAGAACAAGGTTGAGAGGTGACGTAATTGAGACATATAAGATAATCAGAAGTTTAGATAGGGTGGTTAGTGAGAGCCTTTTTCCTCAGATGGCTAGCACGTGGGGGAAAAGCTTTAAACTGAGGGGTGATAGATATAGGACAGATGTCAGAGGTAGTTTCTTTACTCAGAAAGTAGTAGGGGCATAGAACCCACTGCCTGAAACTTTATTAGACTCGTCAACTTTAAGGGCATTTAAATGGTCATTGGATAGGCAAATGGATGAGAATGGAATGTTGTTGGTTAGATTGTCTTCAGATTGGTTTCTCAGGTTGGCACATCGAGAGCCAAAGGGCCTGTATTGCGCTGTAATGTTCTGTGTTCTACCTGTCCGTGAGAAAAGTTGTGTAGCAGAAGACCAAAGAAGAGACGACCCAAGAAAATCTACAGAGGAAAATCAACAAAGCTGACTGGTTTTGAAACGTGATTTTTACAAAAAGAAATCTTAATTTTTTTTATCAGATCAGTATTGTAGACTGGGAGATAAAAGGTAGGTTTAATAGAAAGGAGTTGTAAATAGTTGTTGTTTTAATTTTCTCTGTTGGACTTAAAGAATAAAATTGTTAATTTTTACTTTAAATAGTGAAATCTAGGATACTTCTTTGCCTCTCGAAATTTAACAGATTATGGCTCGAGGTGAGCTTCTGTCTGTCGGGTTTAAATTAGCAGAGGGGTTTACTCCATGTCATAACAGTATGAATTTTTACATGACAAAATTCCATTAAATCTTCCTTCATATTAGATTCCAGCATTCTCCTGACAATGACTGTCAGGCTAACTAGCCTGTGGTCCTGTTTTATTTTTCTCTCTTTCCTTTCTTGAATAATGATGTTAGGTTGGCTCACTTCTAATCTATTCCAGAACTTAGGGCATTTAAAAAAATGTAACTAGTGCATCCACCTCCAACTGTCTCTTCTAGAACTCTAGGAGGCAGGCTGTCAGATCTGATAATTTCTGATTTTAGCCCCTTCTATTTGTCCAATACTTTATTATCCACTTTAGTTTCCTCATTCTTCAGTCCCTTGGTTATCTTTGATTTTAGGTATATAATTTCTCATATTTAGAGAAGGCAGATACAAAGCATTTACCTAATATCGAACTAACCCAGCTTCATTGCACAATACATCTACAAAAAATTGGTTCCGAGTTGTCTTAACAAATGGAACTGTTTATTTGTTGATGGGATGTGGGTATCATTTGTGAGGCCAGCATTTATTGCTCATCTCTAATTGCCCTTGTAGGTGGTGGTGGTGAGCTGCCACCTTGAAACATTGCATTTCATGCCTTGGAGGAGCACTCGCTGTTTGTTCAGAAGTTGTTTCAGGATTTTTGACCCAGTGATAATGAAAGAACAATGATATGGTTCTAAGTCAGGATGGTGTGTGAATTGGAGGGATGTGGTATTCTGATGTATCCCCTTGTCCCTCTATAAGGTAAGGATCACTGGTTTGGAAGGTGAAGTTAAAGGGGTCTTGTGAATTATTGCAGTGCACCTTGTAAATGGTGCTTGTTGATCCCATTGTGAATCAGTGATGAATGGTGAAGTGATGCATGGGATGGCTCATCACATCACAACTTAAAACCTGTTGTCCTGCAATGATATTAATGAATGTGCTCTACATCCTCAATGGCCTTGTCAAACTTGGACCACATTGCTTTCGGACAGATGTCATTCTGTCCTCAATGCAGTCTAAGAGATTATTTTCTGATTTAATGTTATTTAATTTTATTCTTTATTCCCTGTAAAGCTATCTTACATTCTTGAGCTGAAAATGTGTTGCTGGAAAAGCGCAGCAGGTCAGGCAGCATCCAGGGAACAGGAGAATCGACGTTTCGGGCATAAGCCCTTCTTCAGGAATGAGGAAAGTTTGTCCAGCAGGCTAAGATAAAAGGCAGGGAGGAGGGACTTGGGGGAGGGGCGTCGGAAGTGCGATAGGTGGAAAGAGGTCAAGGTGAGGGTGATAGGTCAGACTGGGGTGGGGGCGGAGAGGTCAGGAAGAAGATTGCAGGTTAGGAAGGCGGTGCTGAATTCGATGGATTTGACTGAGACAAGGTGGGGGGAGGGGAAATGAGGAAACTGGTGAAACCCGCGTTCCTGCCTTGTGGTTGGAGGGTTCCTAGGCAGAAGATGAGGCGCTCTTCCTCCAACCATCATGTTGTTGTGGTCTGGCGATGGAGGAGCCCAAAGACCTGCACATCCTTGGTGGAGTGGGAGGGGGAGTTGAAATGTTGAGCCACAGGGTGGTTGGGTTGGTTGGTCCGGGTGTCCCAGAGGTGTTCTCTGAAACATTCCACAAGTAGGCGGCCTGTCTCCCCAATATAGAAGAGGCCACATCGGCGGAAGTGACGGCGGATGATGCGCTGTACATGGAGATTGGTGGGGTGGTAGGTGAGGGCCAGTGGGGTTCTGGCCTGGTGGTGGTTGGAGGGGCGGGGTTCAAGGGCGGAGGAGCGGGAAGTGGAGGAGATGCGGTGGAGGGCACCGTCGACCAAGTCGGGGGGGAAATTGCGGTCTTTGAAGAAGGAGGCCATCTGGGTTGTGCGTTTTTGGGACTGGTCCTCCTGGGAGCAGATGCGGCGGAGTCGAAGGAGTTGGGAGAATGGGATGGCGTTTTTACAGGGGGCAGGGTGGGAGGAGGTGTAGTCCAGGTAGCTGTGGGAGTCGGTCGGTTTGTAGTAGATGTCTGTGTTGATTCCGTCGCCTGAGATAGAAATAGAAAGGTCGAGGAAGGGGAGGGAGGAATCTGAGACTGTCCAGAATAATTTGAGGTCGGGGTGGAAGGTGTTGGTGAAGTGGATGAACTGTTCAACCTCCTCGTGGGAGCACGAGGCGGCGCCGATACAGTCATCGATGTAGCGGAGGAAAACTGTTGACTATCCATAATCAACTTATTCCTTTCCAGATGATTATAAATCCTATCTCTTATAACCTTTTCCAACACTTCACCCACAACCAAAGCAAGACTCAGAGGTCTATAATTTCCAGGGTTGTCTCTACTCCCCTTCTTGAACACGGGAACAAAATTTGCTCTTCTGGCGCTATTCCTGGAGACAATGACGACAAAGATCAAGCCAAAGGCTTGGCAAGTTTTGGTTAAATTTTAAATCAGGCAGGTTGACTCTGGTGAAGACAATGCCCTGATAAATGAGCCAGTGGATAGTTGTTAAGTTGAATTACACTCTATACTAGAAGCTGCACAGTTAATATGCAGGGCCCTGTTCTTTGTAAACTGAAAAAATGTGTACACACGTTTCACATGTTCTTGCCCTGAAGGACATAGCTGCAAGAACAGATCTGATAGGTGGTGAGAGAGACCAACAGGTGGAAAAGATCTTCTTGATCTCACCCTCACCAATCTAGCTGCCTCAGGTGCATCAATAACAGGTAGGAATTGCAGCAATTCTGGAGAAGTTATCCCATCATGTTACCTGGGATGGCCACCTCTCTAAATTGGACAGACTTTGAACAGATCTAGCAACTCCAAACTAGATGTCCATGAGGCACTGTGGGCCATTTGCAGCAACAGAATTGTACTCAGCTACAATTTGCAATCTCATGCAACAATCTTCAGCTTGAAGTGTGAGCAGACGAGAGATCTTGGTTCCTTCTGGAGGTCGCCATTATCAAAGATACGGGTCTTCAGCAAATTTAATAATTTCTTAATCTCCACGGGATTAAGAAATGGGTGAATTCGATGGCTAATATAAAGGCTAAAGGGCCAGAAAGCATTCCAGCAATAGTACAGAAGACTTGCCCCAGAAGCTGAACTAGACCAACTATATAAATATTGTAAGAAAAAATGAGGACTGCAAATACTGGAGATTTGAGTTGAGAGTGTGGTGCTGGAAAAACACAGGTCTGGCAGCATCCGAGGAGCAGGAATGGTAAAGGCCCTCCATCAGGAATGGCAAAGGCCCTCCATCAGGAATACTGTGGTTAGAAATGGGTCAAATCTGTCAAATTCTGCAATGAATTCACTTCCAGTCTCCACAACACCTGTCCATTATAAGGTACAAAGTGGCTCAGTGGTTAACACTGCTGCCTCAGTGCCAGGGCCCTGGGATCAACTGCAACCTTGAGTGACTGTGTGGAATTTGAACATTCTCCCAGTGTTTGCGTGAGTTTCTACCAGGTGCTCCAGTTTCCTTCAATAGTCCACAGATGTGTAGGTTAGGGTGGATTGGCCAGGCTAAATTGCTCCATAGTGTCCAGGGTTGTGCAGGCTCGGTGGGTTAGCCATGGTAATGTGGGATTATGGATATAGGGTGAGGGTGTGGGTCTGGATGGGATGGTCCTCAAAGGGTTGGTGCAAAATGGCCTCTACCTGCACTATAGGTATTCTATGATTCTAAATCAAAAATAGGATGGAATACTCCCTATTGTCTCCAACACTTCAGTTTTGCTTTATCAAGAAGGAAGCAGCCCACTTTATTGGCACTGCATACACCATCTTGAATATCCACATCTTTCACCACCAATATACAATGACAGCAACGTATACCGTCCGTAAGATACACCACAGGAACTCACAAGGGCTTTCTGACAGTTCCTTCCAAACCCCTGACCTCTACCATCAAGCCAGCAGATACATGGAACACCTCCACCTGCAAGTTCTTCTCCAGGTCTCTCAGCATCCTGACTTAAAACTCTATCGCTGCTCCTTCACTGTCACTGGATTAAAATCCTGGCTCTCCCTTTCTAACAGCACTGGGTATTCTTCCACCCAAGAACTGTAGTGGTTTAAGGCAGCAGTTTACCACTGCCTTCTCCAGTGCAGTTAGGGATGAGCAATAAATACCAACCTTAACACTGATACCCATACTCTTAAACAAGTACAAAAACACTTATATGTAGAATCACTGGAAGCAGGCTATTCAGCCCATCGAGTCCACAGTGACCCTCCAAAGAGCATCCCACCCAGACCCACCTCCCCTACCCCTGTAACCCTACATTTCCCACAATTAATCCACCTAATCGACACATCCCTGGGCATTATGAGCAATTTGGCACTGCCAATCCACCTAATGCGCTCATGTTTGCTGGTCATATATGGCTAGGTAGGAATATAAGCTGTGAGGAGGACATAAAAGCTACAAAGAAGGTAAGTAAGTGGGCAAGGTAGCGCATGCAATTTAAGCTTGAGAAACATGAGGTTATTCAGGGATATGTTGGGTTCCAAGTGATCAATTGTGTTAGGGGACTCTTTAGACAGAGGCACAGACAGATGTTTCTACAGTCAATACCGAAAAATTAGAATGGTGTACTGCCTCTCTGGTGCCAAGATCAAGGATTCCCCAGAGGGGGTGCAGAATGTTCTCAAAGGGGAGAGGGACGAGCAGAAGGTCATTGTACACATTGATACCAACGACATATGAAGGGAAAAGGATGAGATTCTGAGGGAGAATATAAAGAGTAAGGCAGGAATTTAAAAAGGAGGTCCTCGATGGTAGTAATATCTGGATTACTCCCGGTGCTATGAGCTAGTGAGGGTAGGAATAGGAGGTAAAAAGGAGGTCCTCGATGGTAGTAATATCTGGATTACTCCCGGTGCTATGAGCTAGTGAGGGTGCTATGAGCTGGTGAGGGTAGGAATAGGAGGATAGAGCAGATGACTACATGGCTGAGGAGTTGGTGTATGGGAGAAGGATTCACATTTTTGGATCATTGGAATTTATTCTGGAATAGAAGTGACCTGCAGAAGGTCTGAATGCACCCGGCAGGGAGATTTGCTAGAGCTGCTCAGGAGGATTTAAATTAGTTGCAGGGTTGGAGGGCTGCTGACCCCAGGGAGATACTAAGGAAAGAGATCAATCTGACACTGGTAGAATTGAGACTACAAGCGAGTTAAACAGTCAGGGCAGGCAGGAACAAAGCAGAGAACAAGGTAAGTCTCATAAATTAAATTGCACTTACTTCAATGCAAGGGGCCTAACAGGGAAGGCAGATGAACTCAGGGCATGGTTAGGAACATGGGACTGGGATATCATAGCAATTACAGAATCATGGCTCAGGCATGGACAGGACTGCTAGCTTAATGTTCCAGGATACAAATGCTACAGGAAGGACAGAAAGGGAGGCAAGAGAGGAGGGGAAGTGGCATTTTTGATAAGGGATAGCATTACAGCTGTACTGAGGGAGGATATTCCCGGAAATACATCCAGGGAAGTTATTTGGGTGGAACTGGGAAATACAAAAAGGATGATCACCTTATTGGGATTGTATTATAGACCCCCTAATAGCCAGAGGGAAATTGAGAATCAAATTTGTATGGGGATCTCAGCTATCAGAGACCCGGGTTCAATTCCCGCCTCAGGCGACTGCCTGTGTGGAGTTTGCACATTCTCCCCGTGTCTGCGTGGGTTTCCTCCGGGTGCTCCGGTTTCCTCCCACAATCCAAAAATGTGCAGGGATTAGGTGAATTGGCCATGCTAAATTGCCCGTAGTGTTAGGTGAAGGGGTAAATGTAGGAGAAAATGTAGGAGAATGGGTCTGGGTGGGTTACGCTTCGGCGGGTCGGTGTGGACTTGTTGGGCCGAAGGGCCTGTTTCCACACTGTAAGTAATCTAATCTAATCTAATCTAATCTGTAAAAATAATAGGGTAGTTATGGTAGGGGATTTTAACTTTCCAAAAATAGACTGGGACTGCCATAGTGTTAAGAGTTTAGATGAAGAGAAATTTGTTAAGTGTGTACAAGACAATTTTCTGATTCAGTATGTGGACGTACCTACTAGAGAAGGTGCAAAACTTGACCTACTCTTGGGAAATAAGGCAGGGCAGGTGACTGGAGTGTCGGTGGGGGGGATAGCACTTTGGGGCCAGCAACCATATTTCTATTAGTTTTAAAATAGTGATGGAAAAGGATAGACCTAACAGTTAAAGTTTAAATTGGAGGAAGGCTAACTTGATGGTATTATGCAAGAACCTTCAAACGCTGATTGGGGGCAGAGGTTCGCAGGTAAAGGGATGGCTGGAAAATGGGAAGCCTTCAGAAATGAAATAACGAGAATCCAGAGAAAGTATATTCCTGTTAGGGTGAAAGAAAAGGCTGGTAGGTGTAGGGAATGCTGGATGACGAGAGAAATTGAGTGTTTGGTTAAGAAAAAGAAGGAAGCATATGCAAGGTATAGACAGGATAGATCGAGTGAATCCTTAGAAGAGTGCAAAGGAAGTAGGAGTATACTTAAGAGGGAAATCAGGGCAAAAAGGGGCATGACATAGCTTTGGCAAATAGAATTAAGGAGAATCCAAAGGGTTTTTACAAATACCTTAAGGACAAAAGGGTAACTAGGGAGAGAATAGAAAGATCAGCAAGGCGGCCTTTGTGTGGAACCGCAGAAAATGGGGAGATACTAAACGGGTATTTTGCATCACTGTGTTTACTGTGGAAAAGGACGTGGAAGATATAGACTGTAGGGAAATAGATGGTGACGCCTTGAAAAATGTCCATATTACAGAGGAGGAAGTACTGGATGTCTTGAAAAGCATAAAGGTGGATAGATCCACAGGATCTGATCAGGTGTACCCTAGAACTCTGTGGGAAGTTAGCGAAGTGATTGCTGGAAGTGATCTCACCGCTTGCTGAGATATTTGTATCATCAATAGTCATAGGTGAGGTGCCAGAAGACTGGAGGTTGGCTAACATGGTGCCACTGTTTAACAAGGGTGGTAAGGACAAGCCAAGGAACTAGAGACAGTGAGCCTGACGTCAGTGTTGGGCAAGTTGTTGGAGGGAATCCTTAGGGAGAGGATGTACACATATTTGGAAAGCTTATGCCTGAAACGTCGATTCTCCTGTTCCCTGGATGCTGCCTGACCTGCTGCGCTTTTCCAGCAACACATTTTCAGCTCTGATCTCCAGCATCTGCAGACCTCACTTTCTCCTCACATATTTGGAAAGGAAAGGACTGATCAGGGATAATCAACATGGCTTTGTGCGTGGGAAATCATGTCTCACAAATTTGACTGAGTTTTTTAAAAAAAGTAACAAAGAGGATTGATGAGGGCAGAGCGGTGAACTTGATCTATATGAACTTCAGTGAGGCATTCAACAAGGTTCCCCACGAGAGACTGGTTAGCAAGGTTAGATCTCACGGAATACAGGGAGAACTAGCCATTTGGATATAGAACTGGCTCAAAGAGATAAGACAGAGGGTGGTGATGGAGGGTTGTTTTTCAGACTGGAGACCTGTGACCAGTGGAGTGTCACAAGAATCAGTGCTGAGTCCACTACTTATCGTCATTTATATGAATGATTTGAATGGGAGCATAAGAGGTATAATTAGTAAGTTTGCAAATGACACCAAAATTGGAGGTGCAGTAAAGAAGGGTACCCCAGATTACAACAGGATTTTGATCAGATGGGCCAATGGTCTGATAAGTGGCAGATGAAGTTTAATTTAGATAAATGCGAGGTGCTGCATTTTGGGAAAGCAAATCTTAGCAGGACTTCTACACTTAATGGTAGGGAGTGTTGCTGAACAAAGAGACCTTACAGTGCAGGTTGATAGCTCCTTGAAAGTGGAGTCGCAGGTAGATAGGATAGTGAAGAAGGCATTTGGTATGCTTTCCTTTATTGGTCAGAGTATTGAGTACAGGAGTTGGGAGGTCATGTTACAGCTGTACAGGACATTGGATAGGCCATTTTTGAAATATTGCTGCAATTCTGGTCTCCTTCCTATCGGAAGGATGTTGTGAAATTTGAAAGGGTTCAGAAAAGATTTACAAGGATGTTGCCAGGGTTGGAGGATTTGAGCTGTAGGGAGAGGCTGAACAGGCTGGGGCTGTTTTCTCTGGATCGTCGAAGGCTGAGGGGTGACCTTATAGTGGTTTATAAAATCATGAGGGGCATGGATAGGATAAATGGACAAAGTCTTACTAGAGGGCATAGGTTTAGGTGAGAGGGGAAAGCTATAAAAGAGATCTAAGAGGCAACTTTTTTCATGCAGAGGATGGTACATGTATGGAACGAGCTGCCAGAGGAAGTGGTAGGCACCATTGCAACATTTAAAAGGCATCTGGATGGGTATATGAATAGTAAGGGTTTAGAGGGATATGGGCCAAGTCCTGGTCAATGGGATTAGATTAGATTGGGATATCTGGTTGGCATGGACTAGTTGGACCAAAGGAACTGTTTCTGTGCTGTATATCTGTGACTCTACGGCTTTTTTGAGATTTTTTTTTGAGATGCATTAAATTTGTAAATGTTGGTGTTGCCACAGATTTGACTATACTCAGAGAAACAAAGTTAAAATGCAGTTGTATGCAGGTACTGCAAACTTTTGATGAGGCGAATAGCAATGCTGACCTTTATTGCAAAGGGACTAGAGTACAAAAAGAGTAAGGAATTCTGATTACAATTGTGCAGGGCTTTGGTGAGGCCACACTGAGTACACTTTGATCACTATATTTAAAGAAACATACCAATGTGCATTGGAGGTGGTACAACAAAAGATTCACTGGTATGGGAGGGTTGTACAAAGATATCAGGCTAAGTAAATTGAGTACACAATCTCTGGAGTTGAGGAGAATCAAAAGTTGTCCCACTGAAATTTACAGTATTCTGACTGGACATGACAGGATTGTCACCAACAGGTTGCTTTTCCTTGCTGGGAATCAACAGCATGGGGTCAGGATCTTAGGATAAGGGCTGATCATTTAGGACTGAGATGAAGGAAAAAATCATCAAAGTATTACAAGTCTTCAGAGTTATCTCTATAGAAGGCCACAGTCAAAATATCATTTAGTGCATTTAAAGCTTCAGACTGGCAGATGTTTCAGTCTCATGGAACCAAGGCATTTTGAGAGCAAACAGGAAACTCCAATTAAGCTGAAAATCAGCCATTATTGTATTAAATGTCAAAAGAGGCTTGAAAGACCAGCCGTCTACACCTGCTCTTTTGTAATGACTCAAAGAGTCTAATCTGGGATCTAATGAACAAAGGTATTAGTAGATCCAATGGAGATTTCAACGAGATCGAAAGGGATTTGTGTTTTGGTCCCTGAATCTGTAATCGGAAGGTATAAATTTACAATCAACAAAAAGAGCAAGATCAAAGGTTAGAATAAAGATTTTCATGCAAAGAAACAAGAAATATCAGTGGAAGCAAAGCCCATTGTAGCTTTTATAACAATGTCTTATTTATTGTTAGGATGTGGACATCGCTGGCTGGGCCAGCATTTATTGCGCCACCCTAATCGATATTGAGAATGTGGTGGAGAGCCACCTTCTTGAACTGTTAAGTCTTGGGGAATGTTACACTCTCAGTGCTGTTAGGGAGGAAGGTCCAGCATTTTGAGTCAGCAAAGTGATGATATATACCGAGAAGAAAGTCATCATTAGAGGATGGTAAACACAGAACAGAAATAAAATTAAGTACAACGTTTCTTCAAAGATTATAACATGATCAGGATCAAGAAGATGCCATTCAACCCATTGTATCTGCACCAGCTCGTTAAAAGAACTGTCTAATGACTGTATTTCCCTACAGCTTTCCCATAAGGACTGCCCATTTCATTCTCCAGTGAGTGCTTTAAGTATTTTTTTTTTATTTTCTGTGCTGCAAGATTCAATAGTCCCACCACAGACTATGCTCAATTGATGGAAGGTCCTTCTGTCCCACAATGATCTCATCTGTCCCATGTGTGATTCCGACCATCCCCTTAGCTCAATTTTCATGTTCAGCTGAACAGTGACCTGACTTATTCCTTCACTTATGGCATGAAACTTTTGATAACATCTACCTTACATTCACCATATCTACTGTGGGACTCTACAAAACTCTGTGTAGGCAGTGTGACATCGACCTGGATTGACAGGGGACTATGGTCAAAATGTCCAAGACAAACCTGCTGCACTAAACAGTGAACATGTGTCAGTGTGACAGAACTGGAGTGAAAAGCATCCTGTTTCCTCCTTCCAATTAATACTTACTAATTTCTGTATTTGACATAGAATTCTTCAACTTCTTGTGGCTTCCCACCAGGAGTCTGTGAAATACATAAAAATTAAAGTTAATGATGCTGAAACGACTTGTTTAATTGTTCTCCCACAGGACTCAAATCATCTTTTCATAAAACCTGACATTTCAGCAGAGGCAGCATCCACACGACCCATTGGGACTCCAGAAAGTTCCAGACTCAAATCCATTTCCTGGTCCCCAAAAGCATTTTATTTCCCAAATTATCTTTTCCAATTTTCTATTAAACCTCACAGATTTAGTTGTTTTCAACAGCTGCTAGCAGAAATGAACTACTGCAATATTAAGGAAGATTTTCCCCACATCATTTCATCCTTCATCACATCACTAATGGGGAGGCGACGGCACAGTGTAGTGTCACTTGAACAGCAATCCAGAGCTCGAGACTAAGATTCTGAGACATGGGTTTGAATCCCATCATAGCAGATAACAGACTGCAAGTTCAGCAAAAATTTGGATTGAAAATAAAACAGTCCAATGGGACCGCATAACTGCTGTTGATTGTCATAAAATCCCATCTGGTTTCACTACTGTCTGCTAACCTTAGCTGGCATCCTCCCACCTGCCACCCTTACTTGGTCTGGCCTACATTGACTCCAAACCCACAGCAATATGGGTGACTCTGTACTGTCCTCTGAAATGGCTAAGCGAGGCACTCATCTTGAGGATAATTTCGGGATAAACAATAAATAACAGGCAGTGACAAACATTCCATGAATACATTTTCCAAAATTGCAAAAAACAGAAAGAATTACCATCTATCAACTCCTCAGAAAACTAACAGGAAATGACATCACCACAAACCCCAGGAACCCCATCCAGGACAAACATATAAATAGAAAGCAGGAGACAACAGCTTTGCTTCACTTGGAGGTCGCCACTGATGATGTTACCTAGCCAGGTAATGAAACGTCTGGATATCAAACCTACAGCTCAGCGAGCAAACCTGCACCCTAAACCTCAACCTGAGCTACAAACCTTCACAAACCTTGCAAAAAATTGACCTGTACCTCCACACAATTTATCTACTGTGTCCATTGCTCCCGATGTGGTCTCCTTTACACTGGGGAGACAAGGCGCCAACTTGCGGATCATTTCAGAGAACATCGCTGGGACGCATACACTAAGCAACCCCACCGCCTTATGGCCGAACACTAACTCTCCCTCCCATTCCGCCAAGAACGTGAAAGTCCTGGACCTCCTCCACTGCCAATCTCTAGTTACCTGAAGCCTGGAGGAAGAATGCCTTATCTTCCACCTTGGGACCCTCCAACCACACTGGATTAATGCAGATTTCACCAGTTTGTTCATTTCCCCTCCGCCATCTTATCCTAGAGCCAACCTTCCAACTTGGCACTGCCCTCTTGAACTGTCCTACCCACCTAACCGTTCCACCCTCCTTTCCGACCTAACACCATCACCCCCACCTCCATTTACCTATCGTATTCCCAGCTACCTTCCCCCAAGCCCCACTCCCCTCTCATTTATCTCGCAGCCCACTTGGGCCACACCCCTCATTCCTGATGAAGAGCTTGTGCTCGAAACATCGACTCTCCTGCTCCTCAGATGCTGCCTGACCTGCTGTGCTTTTCCAGCACCAAACATTTCAACACTGATCTCCAGCATTTGCAGTCCTCACTTTCTTCTAGATGGAATTTAATCCTGAAAAGTGCAAGGGATGCACTTTTGAAGAAGTAACAAGATGTTGGAGTACTTGTCAAATAGTAGGAGACTAGGAAATTCAGAACAGAGGAATCTTGGAGTGCTTGTCCAAGCATCCCTGCAGGCATCAGGACCAGTTAACATGGTGGTTACGAAATTATCAGAGTCACTTGCCTTTCTCAATTACAGTACAATTATAAGAGCAAGGAGGTGATGTTGGAGTTGTACAGAACTTGGGTTACTGTGTGCAATTCTGGTCTCCGCACTACAAGAAGGATGTGATTGCACTGGAGGTGGCGCAGAGGAGATTCCTCAAGCTCTTGCCTGGGATGGAGCAATTTAGCTATGACAAAAGGCTGAATAAGCTCAGGTTGTTTTGTTTTAGTACGAAGATCATCAAAAGGTGACATGATTGAGGTATGTAAAATTATAAAGGGCATAGACAGGGTGGATAGAAAGCAACTGTTCCCCTTAATAGGTCATTAAGAAAGGGGCATAACTTTAAGGCGAAATGCAGGAGGTTTAGAGAGGATTTGAGGGGAAACAAAAATCACTCAGAGTGTGGTTGGGGTGTAGAATGCACTCCCTGGAGGGTAATTGAAGTAGAAACCTCACAACCTTTAAAAAGTACGTGGATGAGCACTTGAAATGTCCTAACAGTCAAGGCTAAGGGCCAGGGTATGGGAAGTGGGATTAGTACAGATTTAGAGTAGTTTTGTTGGTGCAAACTCAATGGACCAAAGGGTCTCTTCCATACTGTATGATTCTATGACACACAGTTCATTTGGTTGCTTCACTTCAAATGGTAAATCTGAGTGCAGGATGGAGCTTATTAAGCTGTGTGAAGATATTCTTCGATGCATGGTTTACCATGGTTGGTACCATGGGAAACCCATCTCTATTGGATTGACTATTAATCATCTCCTCTTTGCATACTTCTGAGAACGTAAAGACATGTTGGAGATATTTGAAACCAGCTGCAAACAATTTCTTTACATAGTTTAGACAGGGGTGATGGAGACAGCCAATTCTCTGCTACATCACCATGGCAACATCTTGATCAATCAAAATCTACCTATTTGTTGAGAATTAACACTGACTGCTCTCCAAGTGATGGCCCAACCAGTCAGGACACTATTCGCATGCTGCATAAAATGATGCCCAACCAAAACTATTTTCTATTAAAACTCCAGGGTGATCCCTACACTGACACAGATTTGTTCACTGGTCCCGAAGAACTGTCTGACCTAAATATTAAGAACCCTTCACAAAGGTACCCAATTACACATCACAAACTTGAAGTATGTTATATATACACACCTTACATTGTCATATAATAGGAACAAGATTTACGGGCAACTTAATAGCCCCTCAAACCAGACATTATCTTTTAAATGAAGGATATACAGGGAAGGTTTGGAACAGGATTTTGTATACAAATACATGTTGAATATACAAAGTTGCTTCTGTCCTAGTCAATAACCTGCTTTGTCATGGTGCATTATAATTGTTGTCTCACCTCCTTCTGCACAGTGCGCATGGCCAGTATCTTCTCAATGACAGCAGATTCATCCTCCTCTTGATTCTCCTGCAACAGATGACAGTAATTGTCAGACAATTGATTGTCAGACAATTGTTAGCATTATATATTTAAACACTAGCTGGAAAAACAATTAAAGATTTCAAACTATTCAAACATTCTCAGATTGAAAAGGAGTTTTTAGCCAAGCTGTTTCTTGGAAATAAAGCCAGTGGTTTAATGTATGCTGTCACTTGCTTGCTGTTTACCTAAAATCAAACAAAGTTATAGAAACTGCAAAGCAAAGCTCTCAAGGTGATAAGAGTTCAGGTTTATTGCCTCAAGGGAGGGAGGAAGTGGGGGGGAAAGGACCAAACTGTGATAGGGACAGACAAAGAAGCACTTTGGGAGCAGCAGGGAGAACATGCTGGGTGTAGGAGGAGGTAGAGAAAGTGAGGGAGAGAAGGGCAACAGAGAACCAAGAAGCCAACACAGTATTTCAGGTCAGTAACATCTGCAAACAGATATTAAATGAGCACAGGTAAATGGAGGGTCCCCTCTAGTGGAGTTCAGGTTTCTAAAGGTGGAGGAAATACACCATGATATCAGCAGGGGATGTGTTCTCACTTTACAGTAAAGGATTATCTGGGTAGTAATGGAGAAAGATTAGTTACAGTGGGTGACCATTCAATTCCTCTGAGTTGCACCACTATCCACCAAATCATGGCTGATCTTCACCTCGACTCTACTTACATCCTTTGCTCCTTATCCCCTAACAGGCTAACCCCACCAAAAATCAACTAATATCAGTTTTGAGAGTTCCAACTGATGCCACAGCCAGAGTCTTTGAGGGAAAGGGGCGATTGGGAGAGAAACAGTTGCAAATATCTATCACCCTCTTCCCAATTTTCTTCCTGAATAGCCTAGCTCTGGACTCCCCATACAGAAATTATTTTCTCAATTACCCAGAAAATCCTTTCACTTTTAAAACTCATCTGGGTAATTCCTTTAATTTTGCATAATCAAGGGATAAAGGACAGCATACAGAAACTGACAGTATTCAAGTGAATTAATACTGCATCTCACTCAATGGAGTGTCCGCAGAAGAAGAGGAACTCACATTTATGGTCGAGGGGAGGTGTCATATTTGTAATGTTTCGAGATCCCTACATAACGTTTGCACAGCTCTGTTCAAGGCATCCTTCCTCTTCTCTCAATGGATGGAATATGAAAGATCTTTCCAAATTCAGCTTCTTTAGATAAAAGCTTTCATCAAGTTTTTATAATTTTGGAAATTCAAATAAAGTTAGGAGTTTCATGGTGAATGGTAGGCCCTTAAGGAGTGTATGGAACAGAGGGATCTTGGAGGTCAGGCTCACAGTTCTCTGAAAGGGGGGTCACAGGTAGACAGGGCAGTGAGGAAGGCTTTTGGCACACTGGCCTTCATCAGTCAGAGCACTTAGTATAGAAGTTAGGAAGTGATGTTGAGTCACACAGGATGTTAGTGAGGCCACACTTAGGAGTATCGTGTTTAGTTTTGGGCACCTCGCTATAGGCCTAGCACTACAATCTTCAGTAAATTCAAATCAGTCCACGTGACATCAAGAAACCATTGAAGGAACTGGATTCTGCAGAGGCTGTGGACCCTGACAACATTCTGCCAATAGTACTGAAGATTTATGCTCCAAAATTTGCCATTCCCAAGTTAGACTATTTCACTGCAGCTACAACACAGGCATGTACCTGAAAATGTGGAAAACTGCCCAACCAGCAATGATCACAGCCTGTGAGTGAATAAAAAGTCATCCCCGTGACCCTGACCCAGTAGTATAACTCATGAACATACAACAAAGCTTCACCTAATTTAGTGTGGTCTGATGAAGTAGCATTGATTTGAAACATTATTGTTTGTATTTGGGTGATGAATGTTGTCTGACCTCTTTGGTATTGACAGTATTTTCTGTTTTAATTTGACATAATTAGAAAGGGAAAATAAATGAAATGTGAAAGACCTGAGGTATGTGTGGACACTGGGATTGGTTTCCTTATAATAAAAGTGGTTATAAGAAGATTTAAAGGAGGATTGAAAAGTATGAGGGGATTTGGTAGTGTAAACAAAGTGAAACCTTTCACTTGCAGGAGGGTCAGTAACCAGAAAGAATAGATTCAAAAACAAAGTGCTAGAGAAAACTCAGCAAGTCTGGTAGCATCTGAACAAAAAGAATCACAGTTAATGTTGAGCCCAGTATAGGTGCTACCAGACCTAAGGTTCTCCATCATATTCTATCTCCAGCATCTGCAGTATTTTACCTTTTACACAAATTTAAAGACAGTTAACAAAAGAACCAGATAGTAGAGGCTTTTTTTAAAAGACACAAATCTGAGAATGTATTGCCTAAAAATGTAGAGGAAGGAAATTTAGTCATACATTTTCATGAGGAAATTAGTCTTTAGCAAATATAGCATCATCTGCAGAAATTAAGATCAACTGCAGGATGAATAGGGCTTACTGACCAGTTCTTTCAAAGAGCCAATGCAGGCATAAAAAGTAAAATGACCTCCTCCCCTATTGTATGAATATATGGTTCTATAATTCAAACATTGTTTCCATAACTGAGTCAACACCTATAAATCCTCCACTCCTCCAGCTGAGTAGAAGAAACTGCCAGCTTCCAACCTCCCCTGAATCTCCATTCCATCAGCTTTCTTCCTCTTAACTCCCTCCCTTGTTCTTCAAGAATCTAAACACATCTCAGCCCTTGTGCATAACATCTTCCTTTTGATGATATTAAGGCACATCTATTTCTCATCCTGTCATTCTTTCTCAGGATTAGAGAACTTACTTTGTTCAGCTCTCCTACCTTTCTGCAATCTATTTTTTTTTAAAACATCTAAGCTTGCTATCTCTCAACATCTCTTTGCACCTCTGGCAACCAAGACCCTTCACTTCATTATCACAAACCGTTATAGCAACACAACAACAACTTCAAACCAAAACACACGCAACACTGTCTCTAATCCTACCACCCATGCACAAAATACTAAATACTCTGACCATTTCAACAGACACATACAGATTGAAAGCTCCACTGCATTCCAAACAGGCAATGCTAGTTTCTAAAGTCTGAATGAGTGAGGCACTGGCTGACTCATGTGATCAATATACATATGGCCCAATTAATACCAACATTTTATCCTCTAATTTACAAATACATGCTGCTAAAATCCTAAAATATCCATCTGCTTCAGTCAGTTGGCCTTATTTGAATTTCAGATCGAAAATCTATGACATATATGGGATCCCCAATTGCAGAGCCTACACCAAGCAGAAATAACATGCACTTATATAACACTTTCAGCATAGTAAAACATGCCAAAGCACATCACAAGAACATAATCAAGCACTTTCTTTTTCTTCCTTTATATGTGGATGCTGCTTGCAAGGACAGCATTGTTGCAGATCCCTAATCTGAACCCTGATGATTGCTGGGCCATTTCAGAGGGCACTTAAGAGTTAATCACATTACTGTGGGTCGGTAGTCATACATGGTAAAGTCTGTACATTTCTTTCCCTAAAGGACATCACCTTTTATGCCAATCAGCAATGGTTTCATGGTCATCATGACTGAGATTAATTTCAAATTTATGAACTGAATTTAAATTCCACCAGCTGCCTTGATAGGATTTGAACCCCTTTCCTCAGAGCATCAACATCGGCCTCTGGACAACTGGTTCAGTGACGTTATCTTAATGCAACACTTCCCCCCAATAGACAAGTCACGTACAGAGATATTAGAACAAGTGACCAAGAGGAGGTAGATCTTAATCAGTGTCTACAAGTGGAGAGGAAGACAGCCAATGAGGTTTGGACTATAAGACATAGGAGCCAAAGGAGGCCATTCAGCCCATCAAGTCTGCTCTGCCATTCAATGAGATCATGGCTGATCTGATAATCTTCAACGCGACTTTCCTGACTTTTCCCTATAATCCTTGATTTCCTTATTTGATTAAAAATCGGTCTATTTAAGCCTTGGATATACTTAATGACCTCGCCTCGACAGTCCCCTGCAGTAAAGAATTGCATAGATTCACTACACTCAGAAGAAATTCATCATCTCTATCTTTAGAGAGTGACCTTATACTCTTAGATTATGACCTCTGTCTCTAAACTCTCCCACAAGAGGAAACAAACTCACATATCTACCCCGTCATGCCCCTTAAGGCTTCAATGAAGTGAATTCCTCACATTGTTCTGAACTCAAATAAGTAAAGCCCAAACTACTACACATCTTCCCATAAATCAATCCCTCCATATCCGGGATTAACCTTGAGAACCTTTACTAGACTGCATCCAATGCGAGTATTTCTTCCCTTAGATAAGGGGACTAAAACTGTTTACAGTATTTTAGCTGTGGTCCAACTAGTGCCTTGCATAATTTTAAGACAACTACACGATTTTAATATTCAATCCCCTTTGAAATAAAAGCCATATTCAGTGTACTTTCCCTATTTGCTGCTGAATTTCAATGCTAACTTTTAGTGAGTTATGCACAAGGATTCCAAATCCCTGTGCCGTACCTTTCTGCAGTCTTTCTCGATCTAATATTCAGCTCCTCTATTCTTCCTCCAAAGAGCATAGTGTCACATCTCCCCATGTTACAGTCCATCTGCCAAGTTTTGGCCCACTCATAACCTGCCTATATCTTCCTGCAGACTTTTTGTCATCTTACGACTTGCCTTCCCAACTATTTTTATGCCATCCGAAAACCTGGCAATAGTATATTCAGTTCCTTCATCTAATACGTTAATATATATTGTAACAAAATAGAGGGGAAATCCAGAGCTTAGTGTCTAGGCAACTGAAAAAACACACTGCTAAACTAATTAAGATGGAGAGTGAGAGATACAGAAACATTACAATGCATTCCAAGGAACAGGATTTCCAAACCAAACTCAAACATGCAAATTGATTTGTAAGATGCCCTTCACATATGAAGGACCCTGCTGAGATTATTGTAGCACTGACAGTACCCACTACTGACCACAGTCAATAGCATTCCAGGAACATCAAAATGTGACTCATCCAGGTAAGTCAGAGTTGTGGCATGCATTAATACAATGCTCTTTAGATTATCTAGATAACAGAATCAAAGTCATTGAGATGATCAAACTTAATTTGACAGATTTCTTGAACTTTTTACAACAATTCTATTTCTTTTGTTGTGAATAAACGGACTGAAATTTCTGTCAACATTGTTGATGGTTTCTCATGTAGCACAAAGAACCAACACACATTGATCTCGAATTTCACCAGAAACATGGACATCAAATTTAGTGTAAACACATTATTATTATTTAGGAGACAGGGAAATCCATCAAACTTTCTGGATTTCCTTACAAATCAGTTTCTCATCTGATTTTGGATAAAGGCCTTCCAGTGATGAGGAGCACCACTGCATAGAGCCATTGATGTAGTACCTCACAACAACAGACAGAAAGACAGACACCAAAGCCATACACTGACAGGTTGAAGTTGAAGGGTTTAAAACCACCTGAATCACTTGAGTTCAAAAGTGGAGACCAATCTGTAGCACCTGCTCCAATTATTCATCCCTGATGCCATTGATCAACAAAGGCATGGATCATATGCTGAAAATGTGTTGCTGGAAAAGCGCAGGTCAGGCAGCATCCAGGGAACAGGAGAATCGACGTTTCGGGCATAAGCCCTTCTTCAGGAATGAGGAAAGTTTGTCCAGCAGGCTAAGATAAAAGGTAGGGAGGAGGGACTTGGGGGAGGGGTGTCAGAAATGTGATAGGTGGAAAGAGGTCAAGGTGAGGGTGATAGGTCAGACTGGGGTGGGGGCGGAGAGGTCGGGAAGAAGATTGCAGGTTAGGAAGGCGGTGATCATATGATCAAGGAGCAAAAGGCGGTCACTTGGTCCCTCAAGCCTGCTCTGCTATTCAATCAGACCACAGTTCATTTGACTTTAACCTCAACTCTACATACCTCCAATAATCTTTCCTCTTCCTGGTAATCAATCTAAAAACCGCTTCAAGTTCCAGTCTGATCCAAAAGAAAACCTTAACTACAAGTGTGCTCAGTCTCGGTCTTCCTCCTAACTCAACATTTCCTAATTGGAAAGGATCACTAAGCCCAGTCATCACGAGAACCAGCCATTTGATACAGCTTTTGGCTCCACTTGCTGACATTATGATTCTCTGACTGCACAGTGCACTAATGAATTGAATTCTAAGATGGCCCATACCCTCGCCAAAAGATTCAATGGTTTAGTGATGACCCTATCTGCTCCCTACTGTACAATCTTACCATCGTCTGGTTTCCTTTCTGTGAGGACCCAGAGTTCGGAGAAATCCGCCCTGCTCCCAGTACAGCAATTGTTTCACCGGCATCATCGACAACTTTGAAGTCCAAGTCTTCATTGTATTTCCTTCGTTTTACTTGACGGCCTGATCGTCGCTTCTACCAAACAAACAAGAAACTTGCGTCATTAAGACAGCATCTCAGAAACTGTCACAACTACGCTAAACACAGTCTACATAGTTTGGGCGGGAGGGCTGTACAAATATTAGAATATTTCAGTCTTCAAGGGCCAATTATACTGAAGCTTTGGCTGGCTGAAGGAAAGAACTATCCTGTTTAAAAAGTCCAACAACGACCAACTCCAGTAATTCATCAGCAACTCTAACTGTCTACAGGTAGACACGTACTCTTCCTCCTTTATTTCTCTCAATATTCTATTCTTAAAGGCTGCTCAAATTCAAACAGCGAAGGCTATTTTTTCAAGCAGCTTGTTTATCCCAGCCAGTGTTTCAATCACAGTAGGTTGCTTGAAATTTAACACAGGCAAGTTTAACAAAGTATCTGGTTCACATTCACTAACTTCCTTAGCACAACACACTCTCATGGGGTCAAGGACTCCGTATTAATAAAGTCACACCCTTGAAACTGGATAAACTCCAACTATTAGCACCAAACTCCCCAATCAATTGACAGATAGCTACACTTTAATGCATATCCTAAGTAAGCTGCAAAAACAGACTATATCCTTTAACTATAAATTTGTACAACTAAAACAAAAGTGAGACAATTATCTGAGAACAAAGCAATCATCTTCACTCCTGGTACAATTAGTAAGACAGCTGTCTTGGTCTCCTCTTCACTAATGTTACTGAGATCATGGATTTTATCAATTATATTAGCAGTTAATAGAAAGTACAGAACAGCAACAAGTTATCAGCACAATTGATCTGTACCAGTCTTGACCCACATCAGTATCCTCCCAGATTCCATCACCTCAGTCTATCAGCATATCCTTTTATTCTTCAGGTGCTCATTTAGATTATGCATCTACAGTATTCACTTCAGTTACATATTGCTATAATGAATTCTACATACTCACTGTTCTCTGGATCAGGATTCTCTTGAATTCTCCTGGTGGGGGTTGAAGCGATGCACTATTTATTGCCCCCAGTTTAGTTCTCACCCACTTCTCAACCACAAATGGAAACACACAGGTAACCTATCAAAACCTTTCAAACCCTTTACATCCTTTATCCAATCATCTCTCAATTATTGCTTTTCTAGAGAAAGCAACCTCAAGACTCTTTAGTCTTTCCTGATAGTTTACAAACTTACAATTCAATGTATGGCATGACAAGAATCATACCAAGACAGTAAAACAGATTTACTGTTTAATCTCCAAATGTAACCCTCTTCAATAGACTGAAGGTTGAAACCTTCACAATTCTTAGATCATACTAAGGCATGTTGGGGATATATACAATAACCTAGACATGAGAAGCCAAGTGATACAGGTCAGGCTATAGCAGTCAGTGTTTGTCTTTCTGTCATGGCAACATGACAAATTCTATTCAAACCTGGTAAAATGGTCGATGAGCTTAGTGCTACTGTCAACCATCAGGTTCTAGAATTATTTTCACTCCAACTTATCAAGTAGCTTAGTGGGTTTCAATCTGAACGGTGTTCCTCATGTACAACACGGTAGAAAGTGAGTGCTGTTTGCCATCTTACACATTCACAACAATCCCAACTATCACCTTCCACACTTCTGACATTCGTGATGATGTTGCTCTTTAGACAATTACAAAGAGGTGATCCCAGAAATTCACACACAGTCTAAGTGAAAGCAAGCTTGGCACGGTTTTCTGAGATAGTCCCATTTCAAGTCATTCAATTTTAGATTCCAACATTCAAAATCTCTTTTTCCTGTTCTATGATCCATAGCTCAATTAAGAGCCTTACTAATTAAGAGCCTTACTAATTAAAGCAATAAACTTCACAATTTTGACAACAGATTTCAATGTGTTGTGATCTCAGTTACGAGAATATTTGCTAGATTTGGTTTGATAGTTCATTATCATTTTCAGAATGTATGGAAGAACTCAGAGGAAGAATGCGATGGCAGGATTCCAGGATTAATTTGAAGCATTAAAAAATTCTTTACTATACAAACTGAACAGAACAATTACAATCATTAATGACCAAATACATACACTGAACCAGTAAGATAATGTTTCTAAACAATACAAGCCATTACAGTAACTTAATTACACACACAGAAATTAGCAGCATCCATGGTAGAGCCCATCAATATGATCTCCCGGTCCATACCATAACCTACCAGATACAGTCACTCCCATGGTACCAATCTTTCAGTTATACTTCTCTCGCACAGAAATACACAGACCTTTCTTTTCAAACTCCCTTTCTTTTCCTTTGAATATTCAGAACTGAGTTCTTTGATTAAACACATGGCATTGAATATCTGTGCCCTAGTTAACTTACTTTCTTATATTTTTAAAAACATAAATCCACCAGTTTTCATTTAGAGCAAAGCTTCACTCTAATAATTATGTCCACAGCAACCTCAAGGTTTAATGCTTCCAAAAGCCTCTCAGAGGGTAAAGCATTATTTGCAAACCCATACAGACAGAAGCAAACCAAACTAAAGTAAACAATTCACCATAACCTGAAACCAAAGCCCTACATTTGCAACTCTTCATATGTAAAGTTGAATCCTGTACAGACATTCATAACAACCACTACCATATACATATATGCATGCTCAATATATATGGAATACACATACAGAAAGAAAAAGGAAAATATCACCAATGAGCAAATATATAGTTCACCAAAATCAAAAATAAATGAAGTGTACAAATGAAAATCTTCCACATACCTCAGCAAAATAACTCCATTTAAATGGATCTTATTTCTAGTCACTGTTATAACTAAAACGCAGATCTTATACTCAACTGATAACTTAAAAACCTATTTTGTTTTTGTTAGCTTAAAATATTCAGGGATATGGAGTCAAGGTAGTTAAGTGGAGTTATGGGGTAAATCAGTCAATGGGAGAACAAGTTGGAAGGATTGAATGCTTTACACTTGTTCCTAAGGGTCAAAATACCACTACAACTCACCAGGATCCTTCTCCACTGAAAGCTTCAAATTTTAAAATTTAACCTGAAAATTTTCTGCACCAATGTGGACTGGAATGACCATAAGAAAACACCAACTTCAATGCTTGTAGTGTCTATACTGTGGCAAAACACAGAAACACAGAAAACAGGAGCAGAAGGAGGCCATTTGGCCCTCTGAGCCTGATCCGCCATTCAATCTGATTGTGGCTGATCACCCAACTCCTGTTCTCACTCTTTCCCCATATCTATTGATGCTTTTGGCCCCTGTGCAGTGTCCAATTCCTTCTTGAAATCATGTAATGTTCTGGCTTAGCTTGCTTTGTGGTAACAAATTCTTCAGGCTCACCACGCTGGGTGAAGTAATTTCTCCTCATCTTAGTCCTAAATAGTTTACCTGCATTCTTAACCAACGTGCTGCATAGAAAGACTATCAAAGCAAACTGCCATCAGACCAAGCAATATGATGTTTGAAAAGATAACCAATAGCTTAGTCAAACAGGTAAATTGAAGCACATTTTAAACTACAAAAAGTCAAAGTTCTTTATCAGAATAATGAAGATTTACAATGAGATAGTCTGGACTAATCAAAATCAACCAAGATTTCTTGGAGGAATGAGTTCACGGAATACATTCAAGATGATTCCCTCACATAGTATGTTACAACACTAGGTAGAGACTGTTTTAGATTGCATTGTGTGTAATGGAACAGGGTTCATGAATGATCTCAGCAAAGCACTTTGTATGGGAGAAATGATCACATATTGAGTTTGAAAGTTATATTTGAGCACTAACTTGAGGTCAATTACAGAGGTAAGGAGGTCAAGTTGCCGAAAAGTAGAGTGGGAAAGTTAGATTAAAAATATATCTACAGGTTGTTCTGTTATAATTCGACAGTTGTGTTCCTCTGCAACCTTGCAATACAGAAAATAGCGCGATAGAAAGCCGCTACAGAAAATTATGCTGTAGAAGACCACTAACAGAAAATAGTTATACCCGTTCAGAAGAAAGTTTGCATTATCCAAACAACTTCCACAACTGGTGAATCGCATCATAGCCAATTTGTGCATGTTCTAGCAGAACAACCTGTACACTTGAACAATGATGGACTTCTTTTTAAAATGGCATAATTCTCAATGAACACACTCTTCTGACAAACTAACTCCATGGGAAAACTCATTTGTTTGTGGCTACAGGTCAAGATGGTATTAGGTTAGAAGAGAAAACTTAAAGCAGTAGGCCCAAAGATAAGCAGTGTTTCAGATAACTGAAATGGAACACCAAAGGGGTAATAAAGTAGAGCCAACAGCTGCAGACTGAATAAAAACATTAAAATGCAAATCATACTAAAAGAGAGATAAGCAAAAACAAACTTATTTTTTCTTATAATTTCTTCTATCCCAGCCTCAAAGAGAAAATAAAGAAATGGCAGAAAAATAAGTTAAGCATTTTGGCACAGGAGAGGACAAAGAATATACCAGGAACAGAGAGAAACCAAAGGCCTATATCAAATGAGAAACATGGAGCAAATAACATTACTAAAGAGGAACATATTAAAACAAAATGAAATGGTGTTGCAACAAAAGAAGAGGTTGAACAGTTCATCAACTTTTATCAACACCTTCCACCCCGACTTCAAATTCACCTGGACCATCTTGGACACCTCCCTCCCCTTCCTGGACCTCTCCATCACCGTCTGCGGCGACTGACTAATCACAGACATCTATTACAAGCCCACCAAATCCTACAGCAACCGAGACTACACCCCCGCCCATCCTACCTGCTGTAAAAACGCCATCCCTTATTCCCAATATCTCTGCCTCCACCGTATCTGTTCCCAATTCCACATCAGAAAGTCCCAGATGGCTATCTTCTTCCAAGATTGCAACTTCCCTTCCCGCGTGGGTGACGATGCCCTCCAGCGCACCTCCTCCACTTCACCCACCACCACCCTTGAACCTCACCCCTCCCAAAGCAACAAGGACAGAACCCCCCCCAAGTCCTCACCTTCCACCACCAACCTCTGCATACAATGCATCATCCTCCACCACTTCCACCACCTCCAAACAGACACCACCACCAGAGATATACTTCTGTCCCCACCCCTATCAGCGTTCCAGAGAGACCATTCCCTCCACGACTCCCTCGTCAGGTCCATGCCTCCCACACCAGCCCATATCTCACTCCTGAGGACTGGAGGATAGCATGAGGACTGGAGGATAGCAAATGTGGTTCCCTTGTTCAAAAAGGGTTGTAGAGACAACCCTGGTAATTACAGACCAGTGAGTCTCACTTCAGTTGTTGGTAAATATTGGAATAGGTTATAAGAGATAGAATTTATAACCATCGAGAAAAGATAATCTGATCAGGGACAGTCAGCACGGTTTTGTGAAGGGTAGGTCGTGCCTAACGAATCCTATTGACTTTTTTGGCAAAGTGACCAAACAGGTAGATGAGAGTAAACCGGTTGATGTGGTGCATATGGATTTCAGCAAGGCGTTCGATAAGGTTCCCCACAGTTGGCTATTATACAAAATGCAGAGGAATGGGATTGTGGGAGACATAGCAGTTTGGATCAGTAATTGGTTTGCTGAAAGAAAACAGAGGGTTGTAGTTGATGGAACATGTTCACCTTGGTGTCCAGTTACTAGCGGCGTACCACAAGGGTCAGTGCTGGGTCCACTGCTTTTTGTCATTTTTATAAATGACCTGGATGAGGGCTTAGAAGGGTGGGTAGTAAGTTTGCGGACGACACTAAGGTCGGTGGAGTTGTGGATAGTGACGAAGGATGTAGTAGGTTGCAGAGAGACATAGATAGGATGCAGAGCTGGGCTGAGAGGTGGCAAATGGAGTTTAATGTGGACAAGTGTGAGGTGATACACTTTGGCCGGAGTAATCGGAATGCAAAGTACTGGGCTAATGGTAAAATTCTTGGGAGTGCAGATGAGCAGAAAGATCTCGGTATCCATGTACACAGATCCCTGAAAATTGCCACCCAGATTGACAGGGTTGTTAAGAAGGCATACAGTGTTTTGGGCTTTATTAATAGAGGGATTGAGTTCCGGAACCAGGAGGTTATGCTGCAGCTGTACAAAGCTCTGGTACGGCCACACTTGGAGTATTGTGTATAGTTCTGGTCACCGCATTATAAGAAGGATGTGGAAGCTTTGGAAAGGGTTCAGAGGAGATTTACTAGGATGTTGCCTGGTATGGAAGGAATGTCTTACGAGGAAAGGCTGAGGGACTTGAGGCTGTTCTCGTTAGAGAGAAGGTTGAGAGGTGACTTAATAGAGACATACAAGATAATCAGAGGGTTAGATAGGGTGGACAGGGAGAGCGTTTTTCCAAGTATGGGGACGGCAAATACGAGAGGACATAACTTTAAAGTGAGGGGAGATAGGTATAAGACAGATGTCAGAGGTAGTTTCTTTACTCAGAGAGTAGTAAGGGTATGGAATGCTTTGCCCACATTGGTAGTAGATTCGCCAAGTTTAAGTATGTTTAAGTCGTCATTGGACAGGCATGTGGACGTACATGGAATAGTGTAGGTGGGATGGGCTTCAGATTAGTATGACAGGGCGGCGCAACATCGAGGGCCGGAAGGCTGTACTGCGTTGTAATGTTCTATGTTCCTGGCACTTTACCCTGCCACCGCAGGAAGTGTAAAACTTGCATCCACACCACTCCCCCCACCTCCGTCCAAGGCCCCAAGGGATCCTTCCACATCAGTCAGAAATTTACCTGTACCTCTCCCAATGTCACCTACTGCATCCGTTGCACCCGGTGCGTTCTCCTCTACATCGGGGAGACAGGACGCCTTCTTGCGGGTTGTTTCAGAGAACATCTCTGGGAAACCCGCACCCACCAATCCCACCATCCTGTGGCTGAACATTTCAACTTCTCCACCCACTCTGTCAAGGACATGCAGGTCCTGGGCCTCCTCCATCACCAAACCATTACCACCCGACAGATGGAGGAGGAACGCCTCATATTCCGCCTTGGGACTCTGCAACCACATGGGATAAATGTGGATTTCAACAGCTTTCTCATTTCCCATCCACCCACATTATCCCAGTCCCAAGCCTCCAACTCAGCACCACCCTTCTGACCTGTCCATCACTCCCCCCTTTGACCAATCACCTTCTCCATCACCTTCATCCAGCTATCGCTTTCTCAGCTACCTTCCCCCCAACCCCACCCCCTCCCATTTATCTCTCAGCCCCCGGCTCACAAGCCCCATTCCTGATGAAGGGCTCATGCCTGAAACGTCGATTCTCCTGCCCCTTGGATGCTGCCTGACCTGCTGACAATTTCTGGGATGAGGTTTGTCCTATGAGATAGAGTAGAATGGCCACATACTATAAACAGTTGAGAATAAAACCTAGTCTTAATGAAACATTTAAGGACTTAAAAGGGTAGATGCTGAGAAGCTACTCATCCTGTCTGTTCTAAACAGGAGTCATACCAGACTTGAAATGTTAACTTGGTTTCTCTCTCCACAGGGTGCTGCTAGGCCTATTAAGATTTTTCAGTATTCTCACCGAACATAATCTCAGGGTAAGGGGACAGAAAATTTCAGACCAGGGTTTGGAGAAATCTCTTCAGTTGGTTATGAAACGTTAACTCTAATTTCTCTTCACAAATGCTGCCATACATGCTGAGTTTTTCAAGCAATTTCTGCTTTTGTTTTTGCTTCCCATTTTCAGCATCTGCAGTTCCTTTGTTTTTTTGGAGAAGTGAACAACAGATGTGCTATTCAATGGAAGGGCTGCTTTTAATCAGTGAGGGAAAAATCAACACTTATGTACCAGTATCAGAAGTCAGCAAAGAAGTATTTGAATACTTCTTACAGACAAAAATCTGTAAAACTATGCAGAAAGAGGGACTGGAGTAGAATTGAGAAAACTCTGAAGAGAATTCATACCTGTCTCAAAATTTTAACTGTTTCTCTCTCCATAAATATTGTCAGATCTGCATCCGCATTAATTTGCTTGTATTTTCTTGGAACGTGACAAGTCAGATAGGGGGCATTAAATAAATTGTGCAATAAGAACTCTGCCCACACAAGGCAGCTGTGAAATAACAAAAGTCAACACAAGGGGATTCCAAAGGGTCACTCGACCCAAAATATTAACTCTCGATTTCTCTCCACAGATGCTGATGGTCCTGCTGAGCTTTTCCAGAAATTTCTGCATTTGTTTCTAATAGCAGGGGATGTCTGACAGATCAATAGAAGTCCTCTTTGAAATAGGAACTCATGTTTAGGATTCAACAGCCTTGTCAAAATCTAGGCCTTAGAGTTATGAAACTGACTTCTTCCTCCAGGATACAAGTGAGGCTGACAACACACTGAAATCATTGGGTTATGCGATATAACTCACAAACACCAGGTTTCAAAGAGGGGTTTTATCATTCCACCTGTCTCAGTGTAAAGTCGGATACTTTCTGCTTCAACAGATATATCCAGACTGCAGCAGGAAGGCATCCTTTACATTTTGGAGTTTTCTATTACATTTGCCTTTACAGTTTGTCATAAAGGTAACTGGGTTGGAAGACAAGAACAGTTCCCTCCTCCCCATTTCCTAAAGAATACAAATTATAAACCCTTTTGTATAAATTCCCACAAAGTGGACGCAATTACAACACTTAAAAGACATTTGCAAAGTACAGGAACAGGAAAGGTTTGGAGAGAAATGTGCCAGGAGCAGGCAGATGGGACTGGTTTAGTCTGGGGTTATGTTCGGCATGGACTGGTTGAACGAAGAGTCTGTTTCTGTGCTATGTGATTCTACACAATGAAAGGATAAGCAATATTTCAAATCCAAACATGGATATCAGTTTTGTCAAATTTGCATTCACCAGTCTCAACTTTCTCCCTACATGGAGGCATGGATAGCACGGTGGCTCAGTGGTTAGCACTGCTGCCTCACAGCACCAGGATCCCAGGTTCAATTCCAGCCTCTGGCAACTGTCTGTGCAGAGTTTGCACATTCTCCCAGTGTCTGAGTGTGTTTCCTCCAGGTGCTCCGGTTTCCTCCCACAGTCCAAAGATGAGCAGGTCTGGTGAATTGGCCATGCTAAATTGCCCATATTGTTAGATGCATTAGTCGGAGGGAAATGGGTCTAGGTGGGTTACTCTTCGGAGGGTCGGTGTGGACTGGTTGGGCCGAAGGGCCTATTTCCACACTATCGGGAATCTAATAAAAATAATAACCTTAAAATAATATCTAGAAGCATAATGTTAAAAATCACACAACACCAGGTTATAGTCCAACAGGTTTAATGTGTTCTGTGTCTCACAATCATAGTGCAGCAGCAGAAATGGTGATGATATTCCCTCTCAATTTGCAAAGATGATTTCTCCAATTCAACACTTTCCTTGATCTCAGGTTGTCCCAAACTGTTTTGCAGCCAATTAAGAATGTTTCTAACTGGAATCAACTTTGCAGGAAATGAGGCAGTCAATTTGTACACAGCAAGATCCCAAAAATGGCAATGAGATAAATGACCAGATAATCTTAGTGATGTTGGTTGAACTAGAAATATTGGCCAGGACAGGTGGTTTCCTTGGTCGTCTTCAAATTTGTATTACAATATCTATTACATCCACTCAAGGGGACAAATGATGCTCGGGTTAATATTTCACCAGAAAGATAGGTCCCTTCAAACACAAAATTCTGAGGAATACACGATTCAAAGATACGGAAATTTCATGAAGTCAAGTCAATCCAAATGTATTAAGAGGTTTATGGGTTCACTGTTCATACAATAATGGAAGATACTAGACATATGTGCTCTCCCTGTACATTTCAGTTCCTTGGGATTTCCCCAGTCAGCTAGATGGATAATCTAGAGAGCTAGTAACAACAGATGATATCATCAGGGACAATCCCAACTAAGTCCGAGTATGATCATTGGTCTACTTTGAATCATTAGATAGTCTTCAATGTCTAGTCACTAGGAACAGAAACAATGGCTGATTTTTAGTTTTGCTTAACCCAACAAGGTCGGCCAATTATGGCATGAAAACACTGCATAAGACACCAAATAACAAGCACAGAGCAGCGAATCAATGCCAGCACCTTTGCCAGTCCACCCAGCCAGACAATACCACTGGAATTTGTAAGTACTCCTGAAGTGTGTGTGGTCCAGCATCTTTCCGAGTTAACATTTGTCATTTCTTTTGCAAAATGCCAATATGCAACAATTGCCAATCCTTGCAGTTACTTTTGAAGCCTCTCAAATTCTGACCGGAAAGAAGTTTTTAATTACTTCTCTTTATGGCCAATCTTGCATTCAAAACTTCATCAGAACCCACAAACCTCTCAATTCAGCTGGAGAAATCTGGTGAATGGGTCTCTGGGGTGTTGGGTAAAGCTTTACCTGTGCATCTGTTAGTTCTTCTGTGCCCTGTGAAGCTTTTGCTGCAGACTGTTCTTGTTCGGAATTATCCCCTGGAACAACACTTTTCCTTTTACCTTTCTTCTTCTTTTCAGTTGGCGTTGGGCCTTGCTCTTTGCTACAAAAGAAGTTAAAAATTCTTAGTGAGTCTTTGTTTTAATAGAATCATAGACAGTTTACAGCGTGTAAGCAAAGACAATATATCTGAATAACCCAGAATCAAACCAGGGCTTGGGAATGACTGCACTGTGTCAGCACAGTGACTCAGTGGTTAGCACTGTTGCCTCACAGCGCCAGAGACTTGGGTTCAATTCCACTCGGGTGACTATTTGTGTGGTGTTTGTACATTCTCCCTGTATCTGTTTGGGTTTCCTCTGGCTGCTCTGGTTTCCTCCCACAGTCCAAAGATGTGCAGCCTAGATGGATTGACCATGCTAAATTGCCCATAGTGTCTAGGGATGTGCAGGCTAGATGGGTTAGCCACGGGAAATACAGGATGACAGGGATAGGGTTGGAGGGCAGATCTGGGTGAGTTGCTTTTCAGAGGGCCAATGTGGACTTGATGGGTCAAATGGCCTGTTTCCAATCAGTATGGATTCTGTGCATAATGCAGTACTGCTCTGGAATCTCAAAGTGGCCATGGCTCAGTCTTAGTATTCTAGCCTCTTTCAAATAGTTGCACCAAAATAAGGTGCCAAATGGCGTTCTTCAGTGCACATCATTTCATGTTTCAATTAGTCAATATGGTTTGAGCTTTAAGTCCACTTTGCAATAACTCGCATTGTTATAACACCTTACTCAGTAAAATGCCACAAGATGCTTCACAGTAATGTTATCCACCAAGATTTGACAGCCACACAAATATTAAGACAGGTGGACCAATAGCTTGTTCATAGAGCTAAGTTTCATGGAGTAACACACAGGAAGAAGGCAAGGTTTGGGGATGAAACTCTGGATATTATTAGGAAAGAGGCAGCTTGCAGTAAAGTGCAGAGCAATTAAAATCAGGAGATGTATAACAGATCAGAAATGGAGGAGAACCATGTGGAGCATAAACGCTAACATGGACCTAGCCTGTAATCTAGATCAGTCATTGTGCTATAACGCGCGTTTCATTAACGCAAATTCGCTATAACATGATTGACAAAATGACGATACAGTTTCTAAAGCGCAAACTTTTAAAATGTGTGTTGGCTGTAACACAATTACAGCACTAACTTTTTAAGCCCAATTTTTCTGTAATGCAGGGTTACACAAGAACACAACAATCGTATTTCTGAATACCCAAGTGTGACTGATTAAAACTTGATACTCCGTGTTCACAAATAGGGACTGATCTTTAGTAAAATATCTTTATGAACTTTACTTGGAATTATACTCAGTACCTTCAGTATGAATAAAAAGGTTGTGGGAAATAAGTATTGTGGATTGCAAGCAGATGACAACAAATTATTAAGGAGACAAAGAGGTTTTAAAGATCTAAGAATTTCAATACAGAGGAACCTCTATTATCCGAATATCAATCATTCAAATTTCGGATTATCTGAAGGAAATTGCGAGGTTTTGATACAAACACTACATCAAAGAGCTGTTTCCAACACTGATCGCGCCTTTTGTTTCCAATGATTAAAAATGAACTCGGCTTACTGAAATGTTGCCGAGACCAGTCCTCGACATGATAGGATACCAGGCACCATCTCCACATCATTGACTGCCCGCCCTCTCTCTCTCCCTACCCCTACCCCGGCCCCCCCCCAACTGTAGCCTAAACCCCCCCCCAGATAATCTCTCCAACATTGTCCTGTACAGGGCAAAGGTGGAACTTGTCAAAAAGTTGCAGTAAAAATGTGTGC
>NC_057729.1:59903967-59905963 GCF_004010195.1 Chiloscyllium plagiosum | reverse complement strand
TGTGTCTGTGCGAATGGGAGTGTGTGTGTGTGTGTGTGTGTGTGTGTGTGTGTGTAGGAATATCTGTGTGTGTGTGTGTAGTGCAATGGTGATCACCTGTAATGTGACATGAACCCAAGGTCCCGGTTGAGGCCCTCCCTATGGGTACTGAACTTAGCTATCAGCCTCTGCTCGGCCACTTTCCTCTGCTGCCTGTCCCGAAGTCCACCTTGGAGGATGGTCACCCTAAGGTCCGAGACTGAATGTCCTGGACCACTGAAATGTTCCCCAACTGGGAGGGAACCCTCCTGTCTGTTGATTGTTGTGCGGTGCCCATTCATCCATTGTCGTAGCCTTTGCTCGGTTTCCCCAATGTACCATGCCTCCAGAAACAAACCCTGAGAGAGGGTGCAGACAGAGCGAGGTAAAAGGAAACTTCAGAAAACTCAGAGCCCCAGAGGAGAGCAATTGAATCAATTAACCAAATAATCAATTATCCAAATGAAATGCAGCCCACCCATCTTGTTCAGATAATCGAGGTTCCTCTGTATATTGGATGTTTCCGTTTCAGAGTGTGCTATTTATCTTCATACAAAAAGCTTATGAGCTAAAGTAAATTACACACAGTAACCTTGTTGCGGGATTCAGATGACCAACTGCAAGAGTCTGATAAAGTCATCTGAAAACTCTTACTCTCAATTTATTGCTCACAAAATCCAAAACTCAATCTCTGACAGTGAACCAGTTTTTAAAACAAGTAGATACTTCCACATTTTTCCAATCTTCTCTCCTAATCGTTTCACCCTTGATCTAGTTCCATATTGCTTGCCCCATTGAAACTGGACGAAGTTCATCAGAATTATTTCTAACCATGACAGTACAAAAACTTTGTGAAGTGTCCCTTGTTTAAGTGTCTTATACTTGCTGAAAGCATTAACAATCTGAAACTGTAATCAGGAGAGGACCTTGTTTAATTCTCCATAACCTAGGAAGCACCTGATGTGCAATTATGAGAGTGTTTTTAATTTTATTTTCATTCATAGCATTCACGTCACAGCTGACACCAAACTGAGACCAACTTGGAGCCAAACAACAGACACAATCGGCAAGTAATAATAAGAAAGAATTGTTCTTGGGATGAGGGCATCAATGGCAAGGCCATTCTTAACTATCCTTTGAAGAGAGTTGCGTCATGTTTAAACTTTAACATGGTTGAAACACATCCATCGTACTGTTAGTCATCGTGGGTTGTGATCTAACAATAATGAAGGAATGACAACAGATGTTGTTTGAGAGAAATGGCAGTCAGATTAGTAGGGAGAGGATGGTGCCCAGTCCAGCAGAAAGGATACACTGGGTCAGGGCCCAGAGGGTATAAGGAGTGCAGGGAAGGTATAGACATAGGTTTGTTAAGTTGAACTGTATGTCTGTTCAATAGTTATCCAGGAGTAAACTTTTGAAACTGTTCAACATTTTCTGAGTAACTATTTACTTAACTGCAGTGGAACCCTCCAAATTCTCTGATTTAAGTGGATGCATTTGTAAGGTTCAGTGTGCAGGGGAACTGCCTACCAGAATCTTCATTCCCTCAGAGTAATTTCCTCAGAATCTGCAATGTCAAGAATCCCAGAGTCCCAGTACACAACTTCAATTTAGGCTGTGGGAACAACTATCTGGTCATCAGAAAATATGGGTCAACACATTTTTCGGCTAAGGTGGTATGTAGGGTAACTAGGGAGAGAATAGGGCCCCTCAAAGATCAGCAAGGCGGCCTGTGTGTGGAGCCACAGAAAATGGGGGAGATACTAAATGAATATTTTGCATAAGTATTTACTGTGGAAAAGGATATGGAAGATATAGATTGTAGGGAAATAGATGGTGACATCTTGCAAGATGTCCAGATTACAGAGGAGGAAGTGCTGGATGTCTTGAAACGGTTAAAGGTGGATAAATCCCCAGGACCTGATCAGGTGTACCCGAGAACTCTGTGGGAAGCTAGAGAAGTGATTGCTGGGCC
>NC_057729.1:59891922-59903176 GCF_004010195.1 Chiloscyllium plagiosum | reverse complement strand
GCTGTTTTCCCTGGAGCATCGGAGGCTGAGGGGTGACCTTATAAGGGTTTATAAAATTGAGGGGCATGGATAGGGTTAATAGGCAAAGTCTTTTCCCAGGGATCGGGGAGTTCAGACCTAGAGGGCATAGGTTTAGGGTGAGAGGGGAAAGATATAAAAGAGATCTGCGAGGCAATTTTTTCACGCAGAGGGTGGTACGTGTATGGAATGAGCTGCCAGAGGATGTGGTGGAGGCTGGTACAATTGCAACATTTAAGAAGCATTTGGATGGGTGTATGAATAGAAAGGGTTTGGAGGGATATGGCTCGGTTACTGGCAGGTGGGACGAGATTAGGTTGGGATATCTGGTCGGTGTGGACTGGTTGGACCGAAGGGTCTGTTTCCATGTTGTACATCTCTACGACTCTATGTAAATGAGAAGGAAACGTGCAGGTGCTCTTTTCCTTCTAAGTAGTGGAGGTCAAGGAGAGTTATCGACAAGGCACCTGGCAGTTTCTGTTTCGTTCATAAGATGAACTTTTCTGCTTTGACAGGAAGGATATATTGAAACCATCATTATTTTTATTCTACTTTTCTCATTTTTGGTTTGAGGCAGAGTTCAAGTTGAGAATTTAACTCTGAATAGCAGCATATTTTAAAAAAAAACACAAGTTTGGATGCTTGCTGTTGGGAACCAATCTGGAAAGATAACACAGGTTAATTACTGCTTTAATGACACTGCAGGTGATTAGGCACCGTGATGTTGCTATGCTCAGGTGCTAGCAGCTAGTTGGACATCGAATCAGTCAATCAAGGAAGGACTGGCGTTGGCCAGCCAATCACAAGCAATATTGAAAATAAAACCAGAATTCAGAGTTAACTGGCTGTGACTGGGTTTTGGGCAGGAGGTAGTTCTCTATTTTGAAAGCATCCAGACTGGGGACTTTTTTTTTTTAAGTTATGCTCTCTCTAGTTATTCGCCAGTTAAAAGTTGTTAAAAGTTCTCAGAAAATAACCCCAGTCTGCATGATATAAATAAAAATTTCCAGAAGTTTGCAAAAGCTGTTTGCATTGGCCAGCGACTTTGGAATCCAAGCAAGATACACAGTCCTGTGCATCTGTTATGCAATCCATGGTCCAAGGATTTCATGGAAGACCAAATACTCATCGTTGAAACAGATATCAAACTGGCAAATTACAATTGTTTAATTTTGTTTTTTAATTCATCTCTTAACTGTCTGTCCATTGGGGTGAGAGTGGGGCTTACATTGCAGATACTAATTGGAGTGTTTTGTAGTTTATCTGAGCTCTGCTAAAGTTACATTTTTAATTTAAAAAATTGTTAACTTATTTGTGTCAAAGATTTGTTATTTGTAAAATCTGGTGAGGGACAAATGAGCAATTTTGAGGGTCATTGAATATTTTAGTTTCATGTTCAATGATTAAGAGACTGATTTGGTTTGGTTTGCTATCTAAATGGAAAGAGTTTGCAGAACTCCTGAGATAACAAATGTTCAGAGACAGAATGCTCCTGTTAATGTGAAGGGCAAGGCGCGTGGATTTAGGAAATGCTGGATGACTCGAGAAATTGAAGCTCTGGTCAAGCAGAGGAGGCAGCATATATCAGGTACAAACAGCTAGAATTGAATGAATCCCTAGAAGAGTATAAGGGCAGGAGTATATTCAAGAGGGAAACCAGGAGGGCAAAAAGAGGACATAAAATAGCTTTGGCAAATAGAGTTAAGGAGAATCCAAAGAGATTCTAGAAATGCAATAAGGACAAAAGACTAAATAGGGAGAGAATAAGGCTCCTTAAAGAAGAACGTGGCCATCTATGCATGGAACCCCAGGAGATGAACAAACATTTTGCATCAGTATTTATCACGGTGAAGGACATGAAAGGTTGGGAACTTGGGGAACTACATTAGATTCGATTACTTTACAGTGTGGAAACAGGCCCTTCGGCCCAACAAGTCCACACCGACCCACCGAAGCGCAAACCACCCATACCCCTACATTTACCCCTTACCTAACACTACGGGCAATTTAGCATGGCCAATTCACCTGACCTGCACATCTTTGGAACTGTGGGAGGAAACCGGAGCACCCGGAGGAAACCCACGCAGACACGGGGAGAATGTGCAAACTCCACACAGTCAGTCGCCTGAGGCGGGAATTGAACCCGGGTCTCTGGCGCTGTGAGGCAGCAGTGCTAACCACTGTGCCACCATGCCGCCCACATAATGATGTCTTGAAGAGAGTTCATATTACAGAAGAGCTGGTGCTGGAAGTCTTAAAACGCATAAAGGTAGATGAATCCCCAGCACACGATCAGGTGTTTCCACAACTTTAAGAGAGCAAGGGAAAAGATTGCTGGGCCCCATGCTGAGATGTTTATATCATCGATAGATGAGCATGAGGTGCCAGAAGATTGGAGGTTGGCTAATGTGGCATCATTATTTAGGAAAGGCTGTCAGGAAAAGCCAGGGAACTACAGACTGGTAACTCTTACGTCAGTGGGCAAGTTGTTGGAGGGAATTCTGAAGGACGGAGATTTACATGCATTTCGAAAGGCAAGGGCCGACTATGGATAGTCAGCATGGCTTTGTACATAGAAAATAATGTCCCACTAACTTGATTGAGTTTTTTGAAGAGATAATAAAGAAGATTGATGAAGTCAGAGCAGTTGACATTGTTTGTTTGGACTTCAGCAAAGTGTTGACAAGATTCAACATGGCAGACTGATTAAAAAGATTAGATCATGTGGGATCCAGAGGGAGCTCGCCAATTGGTTACAAAATTGGCTTCAACATAGGAGGCAGACAATTGTGATGGAGGCTTGTGACCAGTGATGTGCCACAAGGATTAGTACTGGGTCCACTACTTTTTTCATTTCATAGAATCCTGGAATCTCTACAGTGTGGAAACAGGCCTTTCGGCCCAACACGTTCACGCCAACCCTCAGAAGAATAACCCTCCCAGACCCATTCCCCTACTACTCGACATTTACCACAGACTAATGCACCTAACCTACACACTGGGCAATTTAGCATAGCCAAATCACCTAACCTGCATATCTTTGGATCGCGAAAGGAAACCCACGCATACAAGGGGAGAATGTACAAACTCCACACGGACAGTCTCCCGAGGCAGAAATCGAACCCGGGTCTCTAGCGCTGTGAGGCAGCAGTGCAAACCACTGAGCCACCGTGCTGCCCCATTATATAAAGGATTTGGATATGAATATAGAAGGTATCATTATTAAGTTTACAGATGACACCAAAATTGGTGGCGTAATGGACGGTATCTCAGATCACAACCAGATCTTAATCAGATGGGCCAATGGGCTGACAAATGGCAGATGAAGTTTAATTTAGATAAATGTAAGGTGTTGTGTCTTGGTAAGGCAAATCAAGGCAAGATTTGTACCGTAAATGGAAGGGCCCTGGGGTGTGTTGCTGAACAGAGCGCGCTAGAGTGCAGGTGCATAGTTCCTTGAAAGTGGAGTCATAGATAGACAGGGATATAAAAACACGGATGTACGTCTGAGGGTACGTATGGCCAGGCCACATTTGGAGTATTGTGCATAGTTTTGGGTCCAATATCTCAGGAAGGATGTACGGGCCCTGGAGCACATTCAGAGGAGATTCCCAGGTGAATGGCCCCAGGAATGAACAGCTGAACATACGAGGACTCTAGGTCTACACCTGGTGAGAGTTTAGATGGATGAGGGGTGATCTAATTAAAACGTACAGACTGCTGAATGGCTTGGACAGAGTGGATGTTGGGAAGAGGTTTCTACAGGTAGGAGAGACTAGGACCTGAGGGCACAGCCTTCGAGTAAAGGTAAGATCCTTTAGAATAGAGATAAGGAGAAACTTCTTCAGCCAGAGAGTGGGGAATCTATGGAATTCATTGCCACAGAAGGCTGTGGAGGCCAGATCATTGAGTATATTTAAGACGGAGATAGATAGGTTCTGGATTATAAAGGGGATCAAGGGTTACTGGAAGCAAGCAGGAAAATGGGATTGAGAAACTTATCAGTCATGATTGAGTGGCGAGCACATTTGATGACCTGAATGGCATAATTTCTGCTCCTTTGTCTTATGGTCTTATAGGCTTGGGAAGGTGGCGTTTGGCATCCTTGCCTTCATTGGTCAGTGCACTAAATAAAGGAGGTGGGACCTCATGTTGCAGCAGTACAATACATTGGTGAGGCCACTTTTAGAATACTGTGTACAATTCTGGTCGCCCTTCTATAGAAAGGATGTTGTTAAACTTGAGAGTGTGCAGAAAAGATTGATAAGGTGGTTGCTGGGATTGGAGGGTTTGAGCTATTGGGAGAGGCTGAACAGACTGTTCCCCTCCTGAGTGTCAGAGGCCGGGGGATAACCTTATAGGAGGTTTATAAAATCATGAGGGACCTGGATACGGTGAACAGCCAAGGTCTTTTTCCCAACGCGGGGGAGTCCAAAACTACGGTGCACAGGTTTAATTTGAGAGGGCAAGAATTTAAAAGGGACTTGAGGAATAACTTTTTCCCCATACAGAGAGGGGTGTGTATATTGAACAAGCTGCAAAAAGAAGTGGTAGAGACAGATACAATTACAACATTAAAAAGGCATCTGGATGGGTATATTAATAGAAATATTTTGAAAATTGGTGGAGTCGGCCACGGGTTCACAGCTCTGAGTGATGAAATTCTTCATCCTCTCAGTCCTGAATGGTTTACCCCTTATTCTTAGACTGTGACTCCTAGTTCTGGACTTCCCCAACATCGGGAACATTCTTCCCACATCTAGCCTGAGCAGTCCCATGAGGATTTTATCCGTTCCTATGAGATCTCCTCCCCCCCCCCCCCTCCCCCCCTATTCTTCTAAATTCCAGCAAATATAAGCCGAGTTGATGCAGCCTTTCATCATGTGTCAGTCCTGCCATCCCAGGAATCAATCTGGTGAACCTTCACTGGACTCCCTCAATAGCTGCCTTCTTGAACTGCTTCTGCCCACTTAGAGTGATGAATGTTAATGTTAATCTATTAACATTGTAGAGCCACATATACTTTTAAGGAGGGAGTTTCAGGATTTTGAACCAATGACACTTAAGGAATTGTGATATATTTCCAGGATCGTGAATAGTTTGGAGGAAACTTTGCAAGTCGTGGTCTTCCCAAGTATCTGCTGCCCTTTGCAAGGTGCGAAGGTGCCTTGGTGAATTTCTGCAGTGCATCTTATAGTTGGCACACATTGCTGCTACTGAGCATTTGTGCTGGGGGAGTGAATGTTTATGGTATCAATCAAGTGAATTGCTTTCTCCTGGATGCTGTCAAGCTTCTAGAGAGTTGTTGGAGCTGCACGCAGGTGGATCTCTTTGCCCATTGACCGTTCTTCCTATAAAGTCTGTGCCCGTATGTTTTTCTTCACTTCACTTGACAAAGGGGCAGTGCTCCAAAAGCTTGTGATTTCAAATAAACTTGTTGGACAATAACCTGGTGTCACCAATCCTCCTGCGAGTAGAACCAGTTTCAGCTTATTTACTGGTCAAAACCTCTTGTAATTCTCAACATCTACGTTAAATCTGCTTTAAGCAGAATCTCAGCTTCACCAATTTTTCCATAGAGTCAGACGTCCATAGGTCAGAAAAAGGCCCTCAGTCCACTGAACCTGCGCTGGTCAAAAACAACCTAATCTCATTTTACAACACTTGGTTCATAGCCTTGTATTCTTTGGCATCACACATGCACATCTAGTTACTTCTTAAAAAGTTATGATGGTTTCTGCCTCTTCACCCTTACAGGATGACTGTTCCAGATTCTGTGGTGGTCACTCTTACCGATATCAGTATGGACAGAGTTAAAAATCACAACACCAGGAATACTCCACAACTACCTGATGAAGGAGCAGCGCTCTGAAAGCAGTGCTTCCAATCAGACCTGTTGGACTATAACCTGGTGTTGTGTGATTTTTAATTTTGTCCACCCCAGTCCAACACTGGCACCTCCAACTCATGACTATGGACAAATCTAGAGCAGACAGATTGGTGTGGATGAGATTGAGTATGTTTATACCTCTGGTGGTCCCCACCATCTTCCTTCTTAGGTATTTGTTAAAGATCCCATGGCACTACTTTGAAGAAAGGAAGTTTGCTCTCAAGTCCTAGGTCAGTATTTATCACTCAAAAGATGCCACTAAAACAGATCATCTGGCTATTTACCTCAATGCTGTTAAAAGACTCTTGTTGTGCATAAACTGGCTATGTTTCACTCCTTTACAACAATGATTATCACACTGCATTGGCTGCACAAAGGACATCCTGAGGTTGTGAACATTGCATAAATTGCATTTATTATTGGTAATACTGCCCCTTAGTGTGTGACACAGTTTAAATTAAGGTTCTGCAGCCAAGAAATGGGTTTAGGCAAACCATCCTGCAATATAATCAGAGTCCCTTTCTTTGCTGGTTTGCTGGAATGTGAGGAATGCAAACAGTAACTAGAGAGCCAGCAACTCTCAATCCTCATGTGACTGTATATCCAGGGATCCAACTTCTCAAATAACTGAAAAGGAAATTTTCAAACCACTGTTTCATCCAAGAACAAACTATAAGCATCATTTCCTGTATGTGGAGTAGGGGACAATCATCTAGTGCCAAAGCAATGTGGAAATATTCAATTATAAACTGCTGACTATGTAAACCAACAATGGAGCTTAGACTATGAGCATCACCAGGCTGCACAATCATAGCACGACCAAATAGGGTTGCCTTCTCTCAAGCCATTAGTCATCCTAACAAACTCACTCTCCCACACATCCCTTGTAAATTATGCAGACTCTTGATGCCCTACTTGGGAATTGTCGACTGCCAAACATTTCTAGGGACCACGAAGTCTGGATCTTTTCAGTTAATTTTAGTATTCAGTAGCTTTCAAAAAGCTTTCCTTCAGTATCACTGGGTTAAAATTTTGGAATTCCCTCCCAAGGGCATTGTGATGTAGGTAGACCCACATAAACTGTGGCTGTTTAAGATGGCAGCTTACCACCATGTTCTCAAGTGCAACTAGGCACAGGCATTAAATGCTGACACAGCCAGTGACACTAGTGTCCCACGAATGAATTAAAAAATTCCAGAGATCCCAAAATGACGTGGGAATAAGAGTAGCTAATCAGCCTGTCGAGACTGCTCTGCCATTCAAATAGATCATGGCTGGTTATCTACCACGATGTCAAGTTTCTGCCCCTTCCACATGTCTGCTAATGTCATTACACTCTAGAGGTCTATTGATTTCTGTCTTGAACATGCTTGATGACTGAGCCATCAGAGACCCAAGTTATGAAACTCCTTTTCATCTCTGTCTTAAATGCTCAGCCCCTTCCCCATCCGGAGGTTACATCTTTTGGTTCTAGGCTCACTAACCACAGAAAACATGTTGGTTCAGATAGTCCAATGGTCAGGCAGTAGAGGAGTACACAATGTGCAGGGGGCAAGTTAAAAAGGAAATAAGGAAAGCAAACAGGAAGCTCTCCTATTAAGAGTAAAAGAATAACAATGGAAAGAGTGGGTCCCATTAGAACCACAGTAGTAATTTGCGCATGGAGCTGGAGGAATTAGGAAGGGTTCTAAATAAATATTTTATGTCCATGTTCACTCATGAGAGAGACGAGGTGGGTATAGAAATCAGGGAGAAGAACTATGGTACACTTGAAAAAATTAGCATAGGCAGAGGAGAGTGGCCTGACAGGTTTAGTAGTAAATAAATCCCCAGGGCCAGATGAAATGTATCCCAGGCTGCTGAGTGAGGCAAGGGAGGAAATAGCAGGAACCGGCAATAATTTTCAATTCTTCTCTGGTCACAGGTAGAGGTGCAAGATGACTGGAGGAAAGCCAATTCAGCAGTGTTTTTCTAGAAGGGAGCAAGGGATAAACCAGGAAACTACAGGGCAAATCAGTCTAACCTCAGTGGTACAAAAAGAACAAAGAAAATTTACAGCCCACGAACAGGCCCTTCGGCCCTCCAAGCCTGAGCCGATCCAAATGTACTGTCTAAGCCTATCAGTCAATTCTTAAACATCTGTATCCCACTACTCCCCTACTCCCCACCTACTCATGCATTTATCCAGACGCATCTTAAATGAATCTACCATGCCTGCCTCTACCATCTCTACTGGCAACGCGTTCCAAACGCTCACCACTCTCTGTGAAAAGTACTTGCCGCTTGTTTCCCCCTTAAACTTTCCACCACTCACCTTGAAAGCGTGACCTCTCGTTATTGAATCCTTCACCATGGGAAAAAGCTTGTCTTTATCCACTCTGTCTATAACCTTCATGATTTTATAAACCTCAATCAGGTTCCCCCTCAATCTCCTTTTTTCTAATGAAAATAAACAACCTAACCTACTCAACCTTTCTTCATAGCTAGCACCTTCCATACCAGGCAACATCCTCGTAAAGGTGAGGACAGATGAACATACACAGAAAGGGAGGAATTAGTCAAGAACAGTCAGCATGGCTTTGTGAGGAGAGTTCATGTCTGAGCAACTTGATTGAAGGCAATGCATTTAATGTAATCTACTTGAATGTCAGCGAGGTTTTGATCAGGTCCTGCATGGAAGACTGTTAGTGAAGATAAGAGACCATAGGATCCAAGGAAATTTGGCTAATTGGATCCAGAATTGGCTGAATGGAAGGATACAGTGTTGGTTGAAGGGTGTTTTGTTTTATGACTGGAAGCCTGTGTCTATTGTGGTTTCACAAGGATCAGTGGTGGGGTCTGTGCTAATTATGGTATATATATATATATATATATAAATAAACAATTTTGAATTGAATTAAGTATCATTAAGTTTGCAAATGATGCAAAAATTGGTAGGGTGATAAATAGTGAGCAGGATAGCAGAGGGAGAAAGGGAATGGGTGATCAAAAGGCAGAGAAAGAGCAGGGTCCCCTGCGGTCATCTCCCTCCAAAACAGGTATTCCGTTTTGGATACTGTTGGGGAAGATGGCTCACCAGGGGAAGGCAGCAGTAGCCAGGACCATGGCAACGCAGCTGTCTCTGCTGTATAGAAGGGCGGGAAAAAGAGTGGAAGGGGCAGAGGCATAGGGGATTCAATTGTAAGGGGAGTAGGTGGACGGTTTTGTGGTCGAAGATGAGACTCCTGAATGGTATGTTGCTTCTCAGGTGCACGGGTCAGAGATATCTCAGATCAGCTGCAGAGTATTCTGAAAGGGAAGGATGAATAACCAGTTGTCGTAGTGCATATAGACACTGATGACATAGGTAATAAATGGGATGAGGTCCTGCAAGCAGAATTTAGGGAGTTAGGAGCCAAGGTGAAAAGCAGGACCTCAGAGGTAGTAATGTCAGGATTATTACCAGTGATACATGCTAGTCAGAGTAGAAGTGAAAGAATAGGCAGGATTAATGCGTGGCTTGACAGATGGTGCAGGAGGGAGGGGTTCAGATTTTTGGAACATTAGGACCAGTTCTGGGAGAGGTGGGACTATTACAAATTGGACGGTCTACACCTGGGCCGGACTGGAATCGATGTCCTTGAGGATGCTTTTGCTAACACTGTTGGGGAGGGTTTAAACTAATGTGGCAGGGGGATGGGAACCAAATGAAGAGGTTAGTGGACAGTCAGGAGATAGTAACTAAAGCCTGTAAGGAACTAGATAACGAAGTCAGTGTGACTAAGGGAGAAGAGTAGAATTCTGTTTTTTGTATTACAAGAGGATACAGACAGGCTAGATCAGATAGCTGGTCAGCAACAAATAGAATGCAATCTGGATAAGTTTATCTATTTGGGCAGGAAAACAAGGCAAGAGAATACATGATGAATAGGAGGCCCCTGGGAAGCACCGAGGATCGTAAGGACCTTGGTGTCCATGTCAACCTGTTCCTTAAGAAAGCAGGACAGGTAGACAAAGTGGTTAAGGGGATGTTTGGTTCTTTATTAACCAAAGAAGAGTGTTTAAGAGTAGGGAGGTTATGCAGAAACTGTGTAAATTCTGATTAGCCATGGCGAGAGTATTGTGTGTAGTTCTGGAATCCACACTTTAGAAGGGATGTGACTACAATGGAGAGGGAGCAAAGTACATTTACGAGGATGTTGCACGGACTGGAGCATTTTAGTTACGACGAGGGATTTTGCAAACTGGGATTATTTTCCTTGGAGGAGAGAAGACAGAGTGGATATGATTGAGATGTATAAATATAAAAATATATAAAATAATGATCATAAATTGAAGGTAAGGGGCAGGTGGTTTACAGGAGATGCATCAAAAACAGTCTGAAGCTCTCCCTGAAGCATGGAAGCATTGACATGAATGACTGGAAGGAGCTTTTTACCAACTGCTCAGTATGCAACAACTTGCCCATCAAACTGAAATATGCTTTGAGTCACATTTTAATGATGGGGCAGTGAGGAGGCAGAGAATCCTACCCTTACAGATTCCACTAACTCATGGTATATGCTCTCCCATGTGCCCCAAGGTCTGCAGTTGAGAGTCGATCTGTTCAGTTACATGAAGACCCAAAGCAGAAAGTCAACCTCAAGTAGACACCATCCTCAAATTAACAATGGTTGTGATGTAAAAAAAATCTGGCAGTGAATTTTCACACAGCTCCAGTTTGAGATAAACAGTGGGCCAGATACTGAAGTAGATTAGAATTATTCTTGTTAGACAGACAGAGGTTGAGGGGGGACCTGTTTGAGGTCTACAAAATCATGAGAAGTATAGACAGGATGGATAGCAAGAAGCTTTTCCCCCCCCCAAAGTGGGAGACTGAATTCCTAGGGGTCACAAGTTCAAAGTGAGAGGGGAAAGGTTCTGGGGAGATATGCGTGAAAAGGTCTTTACACAAAGGTGGTGGGTGCCTGGAACGCATTGCCGTGGAGGTGGTAGAGGCGGGCACGATGGCGTCATTTAAGATGGATCAAGACAGATACATGAATGGGTAGGGAGCAGAGGGATACGGACCTTTAGAAAATAGGCAATAGGTTTAGATAGGGGGGGTGGGATCAGCAGAAACTCAATCTCAAGTAGACACCATCCTCAAATTAACAATGTTGTGGTTCTGTTTGCCGAGCTGGGAATTTGAGTTGCAGACGTTTCGTCCCCTGTCTAGGTGACATCCTCAGTGCTTGGGAGCCTCCTGTGAAGCGCTTCTGTGGTGTTTCCTCCGACATTTATAGTGGCCTGTCCTTGCCGCTTCCGGTTGTCAGTTTCAGCTGTCCGCTGTAGTGGCCGGTATATTGGGTCCAGGTCGATGTGCTT
>NC_057729.1:59876898-59889483 GCF_004010195.1 Chiloscyllium plagiosum | reverse complement strand
AAGTTGCATCAAGACACTATTCAAAAGGGCCACAACACACTGCAGAACACCAGAACTGCAAAAAGAGGAAGAGGAACACCGATACAGTGTATTCGCCAAAAACAGATACCCCCGCAATTTCATCAACAGATGCCTAAGGGAAAGACAACGGAACGAGGACATGCCGCAACCCAAAGGACTAGCCACACTACCATACATCAAGAGCATTTCCGAACTGACAGCCAGACTACTGCGACCACTAGGACTCATAACAGCACACAAACCAACAGCCACTCTCAGACAACAACTCACCAGGACGATGGTCATTTTCTGTACCACTAACACACTTGAATACCCAAGAATATACCCCAAAAGAAATTAGCAATGGCATACATGCATCAAAAGATAGGGTAAAATCATCCAAGATTGGACTCAATTAATCCCCAATTATCAAAGGTAATTAGATTTTTTAGATTAGATTACATTACAGTGTGGAAACAGGCCCTTCGGCCCAACAAGTCCACACCGACCCGCCGAAGCGAAACCCACCCATACCCCTACATTTACCCATTACCTAACACTACGGGCAATTTAGCATGGCCAATTCACCTGACCCTGCACATCTTTTGTGACTGTGGGAGGAAACCGGAGCACCCGGAGGAAACCCACGCAGACACGGGGAGAACGTGCAAACTCCACACAGTCAGTCGCCTGAGGCGGGAATTGAACCCGGGTCTCAGGCGCTGCGAGGCAGCAGTGCTAACCACTGTGCCACCGTGCCGCCCACTAATAGCAAGCATTTGGACACTGAATAAAATCAGCTGTGATATTCCTGTGATATAACCCTGCTCCATTCTTGCTTGAGCAATCATGTCATCTGAACACCCTAAAGATTCATTTGGGAGACTTCAGCCAGGAATCTCAACTCCCCTTCCCATCTCCTCTGGTAAAAAATAGTAGGAGACAGTCTGCAGCGGGCCCCTGTCAATCCAAGTCTGAACATGAACAAATGCAAGGTCTCATCATAGGAGAAAGTGAGGAGGCCAAAGGACCTACATATCCTTGGCAGAGTGGGAGGGGGAGTTGAAGTGTTGAGCCACAGGGTGGTTGGGTTGGTTGGTGCGGGTGTCCCAGAGGTGCTCTCTGAAATGTTCCGCAAGTAGGCGGCCTGTCTCCCCAATGTATAGGAGGCCACATCGGGTGCAGTGGATGCAGTAAATGATGTGTGTGGAGGTGCAGGCGAATTTCTGACGGATATGGAAGGATCCCTTGGGGCCTTGAGGGAAGTAAGGGGGGAGGTGTGGGCGCAGGTTTTGCATTTCTTGTGGTTGCAGGGGAAGGTGCTGGAAGTGGAGGTTGGATTGGTGGGGGTGTGGATCTGACGAGGGAGTCATGGAGGGAGTGGTCTTTCCGGAACGCTGATAGGGGTGGGGAGGGAAATATATCCTTGATGGTGGGGTCTGTTTGGAACAGACCCCAAGGGATCCTTCCATATCCGTCAGAAATTCACCTGCACCTCCACACACATCATTTACTGCATCCGCTGCACCAGATGTGGCCTCCTAAACATTGGGGAGACAGGCCGCCTACTTGCGGAACGTTTCAGAGAACACCTCTGGGACACCTGCACCAACCAACCCAACCGCCCCGTGGCGGAACACTAATTCCCCCTCCCACTCCACCAAGGACATGCAGGTCCTTGGCCGCCTCCATCGCCAGACCATAGCAACACGAAGCCTGGAGGAAGAGCGTCTTATCTTCCACCTAGGAACCCTCCAACCACAAGGAATGAATGCAGATTTCTCCAGCTTTCTCATTTCCCCTCCCCCACCTTTTCTCAGTCTCAACCCTCAGACTCAGCACCGCTTTCCTGACCTGCAATCTTCTTCCCGACCTCTCCGCCCCCACCCCCTCTCCCCTTTTATCTTAGCCTGCTTGGCACACCCTCCTCATTCCTGAAGAAGGGCTTATGCCCGAAACGTCGATTCTCCTGTTCCTTTGATGCTGCCTGACCTGCTGCGCTTTTCCAGCAACACATTTTTAAGCCAAGGTCTCATCATACCACAACATGCTCAGGTAAAGCTGAACTTCCCCAAGCTGACAGTCCCATCAGCCCTACCACAACCCAACAAGTGAAAATTAACACTTTCAGCTTATGGAGGGGGTAATGAAGCTTCAAAGGAAGCATGTACTCTGGCTACATGAAATGAGGAAACCAGCCTCAGCCTGTCCGGTGGTGAGATTCTACAGCTGGACAAAGAGGAGCCTGGAAAATCACAGCAAGCCTGGCAGCATCAGGAAGTGGTAAAGTCAACGTTTCGGGTGAGGGAGGATTATACCTGAAACATTGATTTCTCCACCTCTTGATGCTGCTTGGACTGCTGTGTTCTTCCAGCCTCCTCTTTGTCTACTTTGGATCCCAGCATCTGTAATTTTTTGTCTCTAGCTAAGATTCTACAGCTAACTTCAGCAAATTTGAAAGAAAAGGGAGACGCGACCAAGACAGTATTGTCGAGCTGCTGTTAATACATAAAGACAGAATTTGATTTAACTACAACAATTTCCCTTCCTGCTTATCAAACACAATAAGCTTTATTGCTCAACAACTACATTCAAGCAAAAATTCCAACTTGGGAAATAAAACACAGTGGAACTGTGATAACGGCACTCCAACACCAGGTATCATTACCAGAAGGTGAAGAGATGGAGATTAATATTTTAGGAACAAGCAAAATAAATTTTTTGCAGAGATATTCTAAGAAAATTATTCAACTTTGAATAGTGTGCAAATCTCTGGTCCTGAAAGTGTGGAAACTTTAGAGGTGTAATTGCTGATACAAAAAGGATGAACAATAATGTTATCTCAACTGAGAGGTTATAACTATAAATCAGGAAATAGTGTACATGTTGTATGTAATTCTCTGTAAAACAGAAGGCAGGTGGTGGTCTAAGAGGACTTTAATGTTTTAAAGATCATCAGAGATGTTGTTTCACATGTGGGCAGAGCAAAAATAGGATAAAGAATGTACAACAACCATTATTTAGTCAAATACGGAACTCAGGGGAACTTTTTTACCCAGAGAAAGGAGAGAATGTGGAACTCACTACCTCGTGAACCAGTTCAGAGGAAGGCATAGGTGCATTTAAGGAGAAAACAGATAAGACATTAGGGAGTAAGAAACAGAAGAACATGCTGATAGGGTCAGTTGACCGAAGGTGGAAGGGTGTTCCTGAATACACCATATGAATTAAGTTAAAAATCACACAACACCAGGTTATAGTCCAACAGGTTTAATTGGAAGCACTAGCTTTCGGAGCAATGCTCCTTCAGCAGGTGATTACCTGTTGAAGGAGCGACGCTCCGAAAGCTAGTGTGTTTCCAATTAAACCTGTTGGACTATAACCTGGTGTTGTGAGATTTTTAACTTTGTACACCCCAGTCCAACACCGGCATCTCCAAACCATATGAATTAAGTAGTCTGGCTCTCTGCTCTACATTCAAAGTGATTTTTGATTGTTGAGCTCAATGGGCGATGGCAATGTAGTGGTAATGTCACTAGATTAATAATTCAGAGATAGAATCTAATGCGCTGAGGACATGGGCTCAAATCCCACTAGGCAGCTGATGGGATTTAGTGTATTCAAGGCTGAAATCGACAGATTTTAATCAGTGAAGAAAACAGGTTAAGAGGAGAAATCAAGAAAATGGAGTTGAGGATTATCAGGGCAGCCATGATCTCATTGAATGGCAGAGCAGACTCAATGGGCTGAATAGTCTGCTTCTGCTCCTACATGTTACAGATCACAGGAAAAACCCCTTAAGAAAAAACGTACAAGAAATAAACCCGATACACTATCCAGAACTTAGCCAGGAGTGCACATTGACCAAGACACTAAGCCCAGCAACCCACCCACATCTGAGGTCTAGCTTCAAAATAGGAAATCTACTCCATAAACTAGACCACAGTCAGACTCTCCAAATTGTACTCATCACCAATGTCCCCAGACATCTCAATTACCACCCTTGGGTATATTCTGCTCTACTCCCAGGACAGATCCATCACAGGTACTGGCAATATCAGAAGTCAGGAGGTTATGGCCCTAGGAGACCGCAGTATTGACTGCACAATCCATGTCACCAAGTTAAACATGGAAAATTCCTGCAGGTTACCAACTTCCTGCTTCTCTCGGCTGACAAAAATCAGTTCTCCATGTTAAGCATCACTTGAAAGAAGCTAAGAGGGTGACAAGGACAGATAATGTACTCTGGGTGAAGGGCTTCTATGTTTGACAAAAGAGTAACTTGGTAGAGCCCCGAGTGACTGATTGGTCACGACTGGAAAATGCAGTTGCCATAGTGGATCTGCAGACAACAGAACCAACTCAAATAATAAATCTACTTGTGCACGGTGAATGATGGCAAGAAATTAAACACAACAGCAAAAGCTCCATGAACAACTCCATCCACAAAGCTGAAACACTTGGAAACAACCTCAACCAGAAGAAATGTCAAGTTGCTGATCCATCTTTGCCTCCTCCTGAGGTCCACCATCATTGAAGCCAATCTTCCGCCAATGTGATTCACTACATTACATCAAAGAATGCAGCAGATACAGCAAAGTTATCAGCTGACAGCATTCCTGTTGCAATCCTAAAATTTGTCCTCAAAAACTAGTTATGCCTCTCGTCAAATTCGTACAGCTAAAGCAGTGCCATTTACTAGAGTCATAGGACAATCTAACACTTCATAAAAAACCGAAAGAACTGTGTCCGCAACTGCTGATGCTGGAAACCAGAAACAAAAACAGAAATTGCTAGAAAAGCTCAGGTCTGGCAGCATCTGTGGAGAGAAATCAGTCAACGTTTCAGGTCAAGTGACCTGTCTTCAGAATTGATAGTAGCTAGGAAAAAGCTGTTTTTGTGCAGAAGATAGAATGGGAGGAGGGGGTAAGGAATAAATGATAGGTGGAGAGTGAGCCCAAAGAGACAGAAGAATAATTGGCAAGATAAAGGAGTGGATAACGGTCAGCTTAGGAAAATGAATGGATGTTAACAGACTGATATTAGTGGCTAACAATGGGTAATGCGTAATAGCAGACCATGTGATAACAAGGCCTGGTGTGTGGGGTTTGGGGTAAGGACTTGAGAGAAGGTGCCTCGTGCTCTAAAATTATTGAACTTGATATTGAATCCAGTAGGCTGTAGAGGTGCCAAATGGAAAATGAGGAGCTCTTCTAATATCTGTTAGTTCGAAGTGCTAATTTGTAGATACCTCCTCCTATCGCCCAGACCATGATTCCCACCTTAGAACAACAGGCTACTGTGTTCACAAAGGTCACTAAATACAAAAGGACTGCCCAGACAGACCCTCTGCTTCTCTGCCTCCGCTTGCCCCACAGAGCTCATCTTCATACCTCAACTGTTTTTTTTTCTCCCCTTGTCCAGTCCCTTCTCACTTACATCTAGGATTCCTCTGAAACTTTACACCAGTTTCAGAATTTCCAGTTCGCAGGCTGCAGCCACGTGCTCTTCATCATGGACATTTAATCCCTTTACATGTCCAACCCCCATCAGGATGGTCTCAGGGCTCTTGGTTTCTTGCTGAAAGAAAATGGCCTGAACAGTTCCGATCCGCCACCCTCCTCCTCCCCCTCCTGATCGAGCTTGTCCTCACTCTGAACGATTTTTTAAAATTCCTCTCACTTTCTTCAGGTCAAAGGGGTGACCTTAGGTACTCACATGGGCCCCAGTTATGCCTGTCTCTTTGTAGGGTACATGGAACATTCCTTGCTCCAGTCCTATTCCGGCCCCCACCCACAACTCATTCTCCGGCATATTGATAATATCATACGTGCTGCTTCTCTCTCTCATTTATCAATTTCACTGCCAATTTCCACCCTGCTCTCACCTTCACCTGGTCCATCTCTGTTTCTACGTCTGGGGACAGGGTGACCACCAGTACCCACTGTAAACCAATCGACACCCACAATTAACTTGACTATACATCCTCACACTTTTATTTTCTATAAAGACTCTATTCCATTCTCCCTGTTCCTCCGTCTCTGTTCTGATGATGCCAACTTCAACAAGGGGACCTCTGAAACGTCCACCTTCTTTATCAACCAAGCATTCCTCAGCACTGTTGTTGCAAGGGCTGTCAGCTGGGTCTGACATCAGCCCTCACCACCCCCCTCTTCCCTCCCACAAAAGCAACTGGGTGCCCCTTGTCCTTAGCTTCTAGATCTAGCAATGAACCTGCAATTCACACAACCTAGTCTACTGCATTTGCTGCTCACAATGTGGTCTCCTCTACATTGGGGAAACAAAGCATGACACCTACGTTTTGTCTGCAAAAAAGACCCTGAGCTTCCAGTTGCCTGCCACTTCAATAGCCCTCCTTGGATGCTGGCTGAACTGCTGTGCTCTTTCAGCACCACTAATCCAGAATCCACCCTGTTTCCTGGCCAACATCTCTGTCTCACGCTTGCTACAGTGCTCCAGCAAAGCAGTGCAAGCTGGAAGAACAATACCTCATTTTCCAATTGGAACTCTACAGCCTTCTAGACTGAATACAGAGTTCGAGGAGAAAGTGAGGACTGCAGATGCTGGAATTCAGAGCTGAAAATGTGTTGCTGGAAAAGCGCAGGTCAGGCAGCATCCAAGGAGCAGGAGAATCGACGTTTCAGGCATAAGCCCTTCTTCATTCCTGAAGAAGGGCTTATGCCCAAAACGTCGATTCTCCTATTCTTTGGATGCTGCCTGACCTGCTGCGCTTTTCCAGCAACACATTTTCAGCTCAATACAGAGTTCAACAGGCTTGAGGCACCCTCTCCTATGCCGTTACCCCAACAGCCACAAGAACAGCAATTACACACTGCACATTGTTAGCCACTCATTGTCACCACTAGCAGCCATTCATTCTCCAAGGCTAATCATTATCCACTCTCTTTGGGCAGTATGTCCACCTATTGTTTACTCCTTATCCCCTCCCTCCACCCTATCTTCTCATTAAAAAAACATTTGTTTCCGAGCCACTGTCAGTTCAGAAGAAGGGCCATTGGACCCGAAACATTAACTCTGATTTCCCTCCACAGATGCTGCCAGACCTGAGCTTTTCCAGCAATTTGTTTTAGTTTGGGAGGACATTCTAACAAACTCCCACTAATCTGCTTAGTCTCAAAAGTGTGGTCAAATATGCTACCAAGCCATAATTACTCTGATATACACATGACATTCTGTCAGAACAGTTAACTTCAAATTTCACCACAGTCTTCACATGAGAAAGTTAACTCCAGAGGTAAAGTGACACAGACTGACTCTGACTTCATTTCACCAAGGGTGGTATCAAGGAGCCCAGAAAAATTTAAATTAATAGAGATCAGTGAAAATTTTCTGATGGTTGGAATGACACCAAGCATAAAGAAAGATGGTAATGGTTGTTCAAACACCTCAATCAAAGGATCTGGTTAGGACAGAATCTTAAAAGACTGACCACAATTACATTCTTACCACAAGGACAAAGTGGGGATGTTTGCAAAATGTTCAGTTCCATTTAGATTAGATTAGATTAGATTAGATTACTTACAGTGTGGAAACAGGCCCTTCGGCCCAACAAGTCCACACCGACCCGCCGAAGCGTAACCCACCCATACCCCTACATTTACCCCTTACCTAACACTACGGGCAATTTAGCATGGCCAATTCACCTGACCTGCACATCTTTGGACTGTGGGAGGAAACCGGAGCACCCGGAGGAAACCCACGCAGACACGGGGAGAACGTGCAAACTCCACACAGTCAGTCGCCTGAGGCGGGAATTGAACCCGGGTCTCTGACGCTGCGAGGCAGCAGTGCTAACCACTGTACCACCGTGCCGCCCATTCCTCTTTTACTGAATCAGCACCAGCAACAAGACGTGCACAGCATAGTGACAGTCCTGAAGAAGTGTTGCCCCCGAAACTTTGACACCCCCACCTCCTGACGCTGCCTGTCTTGCTGAACTCTTCTAGTCTCCTATTTGTCCAGCATAGAGACTTGGGCTAAGGACTTGCAAGTTAAATTTTCAATAAGAGATCCTAACCACCTACCGTCGTCATTAAACCTCACTATTAAATCCCCTCGCCATCAATATTCTGGGGAGATCATCATTGACTAGAAACCCAATTGGACCAACCAGATAATTGTGGTTATAAGAGGAGGTGAGAAGATAGATGTTCTCCAATTAGTGATTCATCTCCTGACTCCTGCAAAGTCTGTCCATTGTCTGCAAGGTGTAAGTCAACGGCATGTTGGAAAATGTTTTACATTGTACAAACCAGTTCTGAAGACAACTCATATTGGACTTGAAACATTAACTCTGTTTCTCTATCCATAGGCTTGCTGAGTTTCTTCAGTACTTTACGTTTGTTTAAATTGCTGTACTTGTCTGGGCGAGTCCAGCTCTGAAAGTAGTCAAGGGGCTCCACACTATTTATGGATTCTCTAAGTCCAAAGATGTGCAGGTCAGGTGAATTGGCCATGCTAAATTGCCCGTAGTGCTAGATACGGGGTAAATGTATGGGTGGGTTGCGCTTCGGCGGGTCGTGTGGACTTGTTGGGCCATAGGGCCTGTTTCCACACTGTAATGTAATCTAATCTAATCTAACTTCAAATAATGTTGAGCTTGCTTTGCGCACCTCCTGTGCAGTGTCACCTGTCTGTCTCGCTCTCTCTAAGCACCCTTTGACCTCTATGTCCTTGCTTGTTACAATCTGCCTGTACTGTTTGCAAAACAAAGCTTTTCATTGTACTTAGTACATGTGACTACAAAAAATCCAATCAAATCAAGTTAAAACAGCCTGCTAAATTGACACCCATGCACGACCATAAATGCTCTACCAGAGGCACACAAGGCAGCAGACATATCATTTAAAGGATGCACTTAGCACTTCAACAAGGCTTCATCATCTCGGAAACCTAAGACTCCGCCCAGTTGGAACAGCAAGGGAATATCATCACCTCAGAGTAACACATTCTGACTCTGAAATCTATCACCATTTCGATAGTGCCACGTCAAAATCCTGGAGCTCGTACCCAACAACTCTCAGGAGTCCGATACCACTTGGGACTGTAGTCCATCAAGAAAGTATCTGGCTGCCAACCTAAGGACAATTAGGCATGTACAATAAATGCTGCCAGAGATGTCCACAGCCTGTGAATTAACAAGTCCCATCAGGAAAACTAAAATGAGCAAGAACAAATACAATGAAAGCTCCAAACCTGGCTTTCTTGCTGCTCTTAGTTTTGGGGGTAGTGTTGGATTTGCATTTTGGCTCTTTAGGTTGCTTGGGTTCCTTTGCACCCTTAAGCTCCTTCGGTTCTTTGGCCCCTTTGGCCCCTTTAGGTTCCTTCGGTTCTCTGTTGCCCTTGGGTCCTTTAGAACCTTTTGGCTCCTTAGCCACTTTGCCCTCTTTAGGTTCCTTGTCTCCTTTGGGCTCCTTTCTCTTCTTCTTTGGTTTGGGTGCACTGTCGCCGGTTGCTGTTTCACTACCTGCCTCTTCCTTTGGCTCTTTTTTCTTCCTTTTTTTCTTAACCCTTGTGCCTCCATCCTCGGCCTTGGAAAGGGTTAGTGTTTGGTCCACGTTCACATCTGCCAGCGCACCTTGAGCATCACTCTTGCTGCTGGTCTCAATCAAAGGTCCAGCTGGTTCTGGAGCTTTTGCTGGATTGAGTAAGGTTGGTTGGTCCTTGGTGCTTGTGTGCGAGAGCTGTGCTGTGTGTGCATCAACATGCGAGGCATCTGACGTCAGCGGATGCTTGGATGCCTTTGAAGTGGAAGGCTGCAAAAAAAAAGAAACATTTTTTTAAAAGTTAAAGCCTTTCAACATTAATTCAAGTTAATTACTTTAAACTTTAATTTTCTTATTTAAACACTAATTATATGACGTTACCCACTGGGTATTAAGACCAAGTGCAGGCTTCAAGTGAAGTGAGCTACAGGGGATAAAATAACTAAAACTGAGCATTCAGACATAATACGGATTTCATACAAACTGATTTTTAATTTCCATTATGAATTCATACTTCTATGTTTTTAATGGAAACTGCCTATGTAAACATCTCACTGTAATGACACCCTGCTACTACTGGTGGCACTGGAGCTCCTCCATTGACAAGTAGATGCAATTGCAATACAACAAGTTTATATGGGTCGATTCCATTAAAAACGTGGAAAAACTTATGATAGAAAATGTGACTAGGAGCTGCAGTGACATTATTTTAGTACATAGGGATGATTTTGTTTGCTCCATTTCTTTTCTCTTTCACTGATTATTTATGACAGCAATCTGATGACCCTTCAACCCTGGAGCTTATTCTTTATGAATAAACATACAGCAAGAACACATGATTGGGATTGGGGTGTTAGAAAGCAAATTAAAACTAAGTTCCACCCTGACCCAACACACATTTTCAACTAAAACTCATTGGATAGTGGATTAAGACTTCAAATGTTAGCCAACATTACTCTCCCTGTACCAAAGCTATTGGTTAATCAGATTAGTAGATTCTAAATAAAACACTAAACTGTCATAAATTTCTATCATAAATTTGTCCACGTTTTTAATGGAATCGACCCATATAAACTTGTTGTCTTGCAATTGTATCTACTGACACCAGATGCTGAAGATCTGAAAGAAAAACAGAAATTGCTAATGAAACTCAGCAGGTCTGGAAGTACCTATGGGGAAAAAGCAAAGTTAACATTTTGTGTCCGATGATTCTTCTTTAGAATGCTGCCAGACCCGGAGTTTTGCCAGCAATTTGTTTTTGTTACTAGGTGTTAAGATTCCCAACCTGTTTTCAAATCCCACCCGATTTCTGTAACCAGTGATCCCAGCGTTAATCCCTTTGGAACATCACTTTCTCCATTTGCTAATCAGACTAAAAGCCTTCAATCTGTTTACTATTTTGTAGACGGCTTGCTATTCATTCAAATACTATCCTCTGACCTTAGTTTTTAGTCTCCTTTACTGCATCTTACCAAAGTACATTTAAACTCTAGTAAATATCATTTCTACATAAAATGCAACATTGTTGGTTCCTTATTTTTGTGAATTTAGGGTTTGAGCCACCAGGTTTGACTAGCTTATGATTTATCTTTCTCCCTTCCTAGTCCCTTTCCAGTCTAGAAATAATTGATAAGCTAGTCAAATTTCATTAGAAAGGCACGGAAATAAACAAGAACAGAATCTGAAACTAGACAATAAGTGGCATCCAGAAGTGGCAATGGGTGCCGGATCAATTGTTAATTTTAAATTGGAAATCAAAGCTGGAAAAAGGATTAGGTCACAGATCAGCGTTGAAAAATGTGTTGCTGGAAAAGCGCAGCAGGCCAGGCAGCATCTGAGGAACAGGAGAATTGACGTTTCGGGCATAAGCCCTTCTTCAGGAATGAGGCTGGTGTACCAGGAGAGGGGGTGGGGGCGGAGAGGTCAGGAAGAAGACTGCAGGTCAAGAGGGCAGTGCTGAATCCGGGGGTTGGGACTGAAATAAGGTGGTGGGAGGGGAATGAGGAAGCTGGAACAATCTAGATTCATCCCGTGTGGTTGGAGGGTTCCTAGGTGGAAGATGAGGCACCCTTCCTCCAGGCGTCGTGTGGGCAGGATCTGGCGATGGAGGTGGCCAAGGACCTGCATGTCCTTGGCGGAGTGGGAGGGAGAGTTAAAGTGCTCAGCCACGGGGCGGTTGAGTTGGTTGGTGCGGGTGTCCCAGAGGTGTTCTCTGAAACATTCCGCAAGTAGGCGGCCTGTCTCCCCAATGTATAGGAGGCCACATCGGGTGCAGTGGATGCAGTAAATGATGTGTGTGGAGGTGCAGGTTAATTTGCGACTGATATGGAAGGATCCATTGGGGCCTTGGAGGGAAGTGTGGGGGGAGGTATGGACGCAAGTTTTGCACTTCTTACGGTTGCAGGGGAAGGTGCCGGGAGTGGAGGTTGGGTTGGTGGGGGGTGTGGACCTGACGAGGGAGTTGCGGAGGGAGTGAGTCTCTCCGGAAGGCTGATAGGGGTGGGGAGGGAAATATATCCCTGGTGGTAGGTCACAGATCAGCCATGATCTCCGTGAATAGCGGAAAACGCTCAAGGGGTTGAATGGCCTACTCTCCTTCGTATATTCCTATAGTTGAGCAACTCCTAAATCACAATTTTAGAATCCCACCATTGGTGACATCCAATTTTCTCTTATGGGATTTTAGTATGTGCAAATTTGCTGATCTTTAAGGCATTCGACGTGGTTCCCCAAGGGAGACTGGTTAGCAAGGTTAGATCTCATGGAATACAGGGAGAACTAACCACTTGGATACAGAATTGGCTCAAGGTTGAAGACAGAGGTTGGTGGTGGAGGGTTGTTTTTCAGACTGGAGGCCTGTGACCAGTGGAGTGCCACAAGGATCGATGCTGGGTCCTCTACTTTTTGTCATTTACATAAATGATTTGGATGCAAGCATAAGAGGTATAGTTAGTAAGTTTGCAGATGACACCAAAATTGGAGGCGTAGTGGACAGCGAAGAGGGTTACCTCGGATTACAACAGGATCTTGACCAGATGGGCCAATGGGCTGAGAAGTG
>NC_057729.1:59851351-59876715 GCF_004010195.1 Chiloscyllium plagiosum | reverse complement strand
CCCTGGAGCGTCGGAGGCTGAGGGGTGACCTTATAGAGGTTTACAAAATTATGAGGGGCATGGATAGGGTAAATAGGCAAAGTCTTTTCCCTGGGGTCGGGGAGTCCAGAACCAGAGGGCATAGGTTTAGGGTGAGAGGGGAAAGATATAAAAGAGACCTAAGGGGCAACGTTTTCACGCAGATTATGGTACGTGTAAGGAATGAGCTGCCAGAGGAAGTGGTGGAGGCTGGTACAATTGCAACATTTAAGAGGCATTTGGATGGGTATATGAATCGGAAGGGTCTTAGAGGGATATGGGCCAGGTGCTGGCAGGTGGGACTAGATTGGATTGGGATATCTGCTCAGCATGGGCGGGTTGGACTGAAGGGTCTGTTTCCATGCTGTACATCTCTATGACTCTATTAATGTGGCAATTCAAAAAATGATTGTGTTGTTTGACAGAGTGATCTGAAGAATTTTAATAACTTTGACTACTGGGGGAGCCTCAGAAATAAAATGGTTGAGAACTGTAGACTTAGATCAAGAGTTGTTAGAGGGACAAAGGAGTTTATGCGTGATGTCAATGGTCTTACTTAGTTTAAAAATATCCACAGGAAAACAGTATGTTAGAAAAATCTTAAGGAAGGTAATGTATTGGTGGTATTTATTCTTAAGAACAGCATATGTTTATATAACATTTTTCACAACCTCAAGTGTCCCGAAGAATTTCATAGACGATGAAGCATTTTTGAAGTGTAATCATTGCACAAAGAGGCAATTTGTGTACAGCCATGCCCTACAGAGAGCCAGATAATAACCAGGTAATACGTTTTGGGGATGCTGATGGAGGGACAAACAGTGTTCAGGACATGGAGGAAAACTCCTTGCTCATCTGCAAACAGTGTCACCAGTTTTTTAAGCCTGCCAGAAAGAACAGATGGGTCTCAGCTGAACATCTCACCTGAAAAATGGCACCTTCAGATAATACCGTTCTAGTACCGCAGTGGGACTATCAGCCTGGATTATATACTCCATTCTTTGTAATGGAACTTGAATCCTGGACTTTCTGACTCAGAGGTGAGAGCATTCTGACAATGAGTAACATTATTTTTTTGAAGCTTGAATGTTGGCAGCTGTGGCTTTTGGGAGCAGCACTGCTGGTGGTTCAAGGAGGAATGCTGACCATACATGAAGAGAACTCCCTGTTCTTCAAATTGTGCCTGGAGTTCTTTAACATCCACTGAACAGAGCCTTGGTTTAATCACTCATCCCAGCAGCAACTTTAACAATGCACCCCTCTGCAGTCTGTCAGTGTGTCCTTCCCTCCCCCAAATCCTGCTAGCCCACTGCCCTATTACTTCTGAAATTCCATTCCCTCCACGTCTCAAATTTTCAATTCTCATCCTATGTTCAAACACTCTCAATCCCACCACCTGTCCACTGCACAAAAATAGCCTCTGTTTATGCAACTGCCTGTTGCCGAACAATTCCCCGCATTAGAACTCATTTGTCCTATAACTTTATTTTTGTGCATCTTCCCACCACAACTGTCCACAACTAATGGTGGTAGGTACTGCTAGCCACTTCAGTTCCACACACAATTCCCTTCCCAATTACTTTCAGCTCACTCTCCATCTTTAACATCTTCTTTCATTGGGTCTCTTGTGGTTCAGTGGTCGCATCCCTACCCACCAGCCAAGAGACCAGGGTTCAAGTCTCACCTGTTCCAGAGGTGTAGAATAATATCTCTGAACAGGCTGACTAGGAAAATAGGTTAAATAACTTTTTTCAAAATTATGCCTCTATAACCCATGTGAGGATGCATGAATTTTATCAGACCAAAACTTACATTCAAAAACCCTCCTTCAATTTGACTTCTTTAGACAAGCATTTGGCTAGCTCTCCAAAAATCTCCCATTCTCGGCTAATAATCCATTAATTATGCCTCAGTAAAGCACCTTAAAATATTTCACTATTTTAAAAGCACTATATAATTCCAAGCTGTTCTTGCTGAATATTAAACTACACTGGTTTGGTCCTGTTCACTTCTGACCTGTAAGTAACAATGTCGCTGACTGAGCCAAACTAACACCGTGGAAACTCAGGAAAGGCCTTGCGATCAACAATCAGGACTTTGAATCTGATTAGTTCCCACTGCAACATGTGACAGCTTGCATTTATATAACACCTTTAACATCGTGAAATGGTCAAAGGCATTCCACAACATTGTGATCAGACAAAAACTTGAAACCAAAATAATACTGAACCATAAGAGGAATTGTCGGAACAGGTGGCCATAAGTCTGACCAAGGTGGCAAACAATGCAAAGCTAAAAGAGCAGAGGTTTAAGGAGGAAATTTCAGGGCCTGGAGACACACAGCAGGAAGGAGTTCATGGAGGGACATGTACTGCAATATTCACTGTATATAGGAAATACAGGACACCACCCCTCCCTCAAGTTATCAAGCAATCACAACATGAATAGATTCAGAGTCTAGAAACACAAGCCTCATTTAAGTTTCAAATGTGGCCCACACAATTCTACAGCTTAACAATCAACAACCAAGAAAACATTAAAAAATGAGGCTCTATATGAAAAAGCTGAGCATAAAGTACATTTGAACAACACACATGGCAGTGTAGGGCCGAGATTATATGCAAATACCATCAAATTACAAAACACTTAAAACAACAGCACTAACAATGTCTTAGAAGATACTCACTGACTCAACAGAAACGTGGCCAGTTAAGGAAATCGTGAAATGGATCACTTTCTTATTCATTAGGTCACTGTCCCTACACAAAGCAGATACCCGGAAATTCACTCCAACTCTTCTGCAAGAATGGAGCTCTGTTTTGAAAGAAATCTTTCATTCAGTGCACTGAACAAGCCTCCAGAGAGGAGACAGCTCACGGAGCCTGCTATTTGTTTTTGTTTAGAAGGCCCAGTGGGCCTTACGCTCCGAGTGAGGCTGCCGGGGCTCGTTTTCTCTCTTGCACACACACACATACACACAAAGAACACCTCGGGTCACCACTGCAACTCACACAGCAATGCTCACCTGATATCTAACTTCACCGGGGTAAGCTAGTGCAGTGTCTGCCCCCATTAAAAAGCAGGCCATTTCCAACCATCCTTAGCCAGACTCTGTCTCTATTTCAGCAGGGAAAGCGAGACGTTTGCATCACAGTCAACACTTGATGCTTTCTCTCTCTCTCTCTCTCTCTCTCTCTCTCTACATCACTGCACAAATTGCATTTTCTCCTCCTCCTGATATACTGCAGCATTACGCTGCATACACAGTAGGGGACGAGAATCAATGCAGGACCCAGCACTTAAATCAATACCTTCCCGCTCAACACAAACAGGCTTTGCTCTGCTCACTCAACAAACCCCTTAATAAAAAAACACATTTCACTGCCCGCTTCCTCTACCCTTCAAACATAGACTCCAGATTAAGGGGAGCTCCAGTTATACATGAAAATCCCCATTTAAATGGAGTCTTCAAGAGAAAGAGATCAGTTTGCTGGAGAATTCCAAGGCATCTGAAACACCCTCCTTAGAGAGAGTCTGAAGAAGATGGTCATAACTTGAATCAATTTTTTTTCAATTCAATTTTCCTTCAAGAAAATTAAGAACTTGTGCTAAATATATATAAATAATTGAAGAGCAGTCGCAGTGATTTTTTTTCTGGAATGAAAGCAGCCAGAACGCATTAACACACCATCTATCTGAGGTTATTGAGGTCAGCAATAAGTACTGTTGCCCCCGAATCAGAAAGTTGTGGGCTTGATTCTAACTCCAGAAAATGATATTCAGTGCAATAACTGAGGAGATGTTTCACCGTTGGATGTGTTGTCTTTTTGGATGACACAATAAAATAGAACCTGTCAATCCTACTGGGTGGTGAACAGAAGAATAAAATTTAATTTAGCAAAATGGTACAAAATGATTAAAAATGTGACTTTTCCCCAATACCTCAACAAGTTTATCCTGTGATTATAAGCAAAACTTTCATAGAAATAGATACTGCCTCCTGGCCTCTCATGCTGATCTAGCCCATTCCCCATAATGTTCTAAATAATTGTCACCGTTTGAGAGGTCTTTTTCTACCTATAATTCAATTCCTAGTAGCTAGTACCTGGTTAGGCCAACAAAATCAAGTCTATCAATGTGAGCGTTCATTTTTCTGCGCATGCAGATAGACCATCTGTATTTTAGATATTTGGCAATTAATTGTAATGATACCATCTCCAGCAATGAGTATGGTAACAAGATCAGACAATTCAGCCCCTAGAACCTGTCTAATTTTATTTATTCAGGGGATGTGGATTTCACTGGCTGAACCAGCATTTATTGCCAACAACTAAATGCTCGAGAAGGTGTGGTCAGCTGCCTTCTTGACCTCTTGTGTTGTAAGGAAGGGACGCTTAGGATTCTACCTTGGTGACAACAAAGAAACAGCAATATAATTCCAAGGCAGAGCAACACGTAGTTTGGTGGGGAACATGCAGGTGACAGTTTTCCCATGTATCTGCTGCCTTTGTTTCTCTAGTTGGGAAAAGTTGCAGTTTTGGAAGATGCTGTTGGACCTGCCTGCATGATTTGCTGCAGTGCAATTTATAGGTGGCGGTAGGCACTGCAGCCACTCTTTCAGTAGTGGAGAGAGTTAAGGTTGAAAGTGGTGGATGTAGTACCAATCATGACTTGTCTTCAGTGGCAGAGCTTTTTGAGTGTTGTGGAACTGAGCCTATCCAGGCAAATGTAAAGCATTCCATCACACTCCTGTCTTGCACTTTGTAGATGGTTCATAGGCACTCGGAATACAAGTGGTGAGCTACATGCTGCAGAATTCCTCGCCTCTGACCTGCCATGTTAATGGCATTGAATATTATAGGGAGCTGATTAGATTATTTCTTGTTAGAGATGGTCATTGCTTGATATTTCAGGAGCAAGTAAAATCTAGGCTAGTTCAGCCTGGACATTGTCTGGGTCTTGCTGCATTTGGACATAGTTTGCTTCAGTATCTGAGGAGTTACAAATGATGCAGAACATTGTACAGTCATCAGCAATCAGCCCACTTCTGACCTTATGATGGGGGAAGGTAATTAATGTAGCTGCTGAAGATTGGGCCTCAGACACTGTACTGAGGAACTCCTGCAGAGATGTGCCGGGACTGAAATGATTGACCTCCAACAACCACAATCTTCCTTCGTGCCGGTTATGACTCAACCAGCACAGAGTATGCCCCACCCCTTCCACCCAACTAACCAATTCCCACTGACTTCGGTTTTGCTACAGCTCTTTGATATCATACAGTCAAATGCTGTCTTGATGTCAATGGCACTAACACTCACCTCACCTAATTTCCTTGATGTTTACCCAACTAAAGTCTGTTGATTTTCGTATTGTAACGTTCTGCTGATCCCCAACATCCACAGCGCGTTTCATAATCCTGGGTACCAATTCCTCGTGTTAACAGATGGAACAAGAGTTTGTGACTTTGGGATAAAAACAACCATTTCAGACCACTCAAAGACTTTTCATGTCTTTAACACAATGGCGTTTTCAAATACCTGTTTGGGACCACAAAAATATAGACAGTCCTGAACCCTGCATCCTAGCCTCCAAATAAAACTGTTACATGAAAAGAATATGCTAATTTTGCAGAACAGTTTTTAAGCATATAGCAACAGAATAATATCTCACCAAATAAATAGTAAGATAATTTTGAGATGGTGCTGTTGGTAACTGACAATTGAAAAGCCTATCCAGAATGAAATTCACCAGCGCAAGGTACACATTCAAACCCACTAAACTTTGTAACAGAAGTTTTTAAAACCAAGACTACAGCCATACTTGCATTCCTGTTTTCTATTTGCTGGATTGTTGTCTTTGAATATGGAGAGGTTAGAAGTTTGGAAATTACTATTTTTAGAAATGTGGCCTCACTTAGGGTCAGAGCACTAAGATCCTGAGATATATATATATATATATATACACACATACACATGCAGATGAATGGAATGCAGATTTAAATTTATATATAGTCAAAGATTCATAGTATACATCACAGACACCAAATGCTTTGCCAACTTTGTACAAACAAGGAATACTCCCTCAGCCCTGCAGGTTGCAGATGGAATTTTATATCTTGACTCAAATCAAGGAAATTTGGCAAGATTTTCAGAAACAACCATCGAACAATGGAAGAACAAAGACAGAACTAGCTTATAGAGTCATATACAGCCCAGAAACAGGCCCTTCGGTCCAATCAGTCCATGCCAAGTATAATCTCGCCACAATCTCAGACAACCCAGAGCACTTCACTGACAATGAACTTTTTGAAATGTGGAAATGCAACCAAATTGCGTACAAATAGCAATGACAACACCATTTAAATAAAAACACAGGGCTCAATCTGACAAGCTCTTTCAGTAACACATGGGCATTTCAAGTCCTGTTATTCCAAGAAGTCAAAGGCACAAGAACATTTAACTTTATTCCACAAAGGTAAAACAACACCTGCACACTTGGTGCAATGCTCCATAATTGCTGCTGAGGCATTATACAAGGATAATGGAATTGTTCCAGAAGATCTGCTTTATCCTGCTATCGAACATCATCCTGACAGCCCTCCACTGTGCCTCCTCCATTCTCCGCTCCACTGTTCTAAACCACTCCCCCACTCCAAATGCAACAAAGACTGGGTCTTCTTGTCCTCACCTACCATCTTTAAACACTTCTGCCAATTCCAATCAGACCCCATCACCAAGAACATTTTCCTCTCCCCACTCCTCTCTGCCTTTCACAAGAACCGCTGCCTTTGCCAATCCTTGGTTCGTGCCACTCTCCCCAGCAAACCCCCCATTCAGTTCTCCAATTTCTCCAGTTCTCCAACATTCAGTTCTCCAATTTCAAATAACCTCCCTTCCCATCCCCCCATGTCCTTTCCAGCCCTTCCCTTCCTTCCCATTCCTTTCACTGATCCCTCCTTCCAGCTACCACTGGATTCATTCCTCCCATTGACCAACCAGGTCATAGCCTATGTCTGTGTTCACCTATCCCTACCTCACCACCCTGCCCATCTCTCAACATCCCTCCCTTTATTAGCAGTTCCCCTTACCCCCACCCCTAGTTCTGAAGAAGGGTTACATCTCAAACATAGCATCAGGAGATGGAGATGTTAATCTGGCTATCTTCCAGCCTCCTGCTTGTCGACATTGCACATTATTCCCAGGGAAAATGAGAAGAGAAATGTCAAAACAGCACCAGGGACCCGGGTTTGATTCTCGCCTTGGGCGACTGTCTGTGTGGAGTTTGCACATTCTCCCGGTGTCTGTGTGGGTTTCCTCCAGGTGTCTAGTTTCCTCCCACAGTCCAAAGATGTGCAGGTCAGGTAAACTGGCCATGCTAAATAGTTTCAGGTGCATTAGTCAGGGGTAAATATGGGGTAGGGGAATGGGTCTGAGTGGGTTATTCTTCAGAGGGTCGGTTTGGACTTGTTGGGCCGAAGGGCCTGTTTCCACACTGTAAGGAATCTAACCTAATCTAAGACATAAGATGCAGGACTGCCATAACATGTTCAAACAGGTTGATTGAGCCTGGCAGGAAGGGATTGAACACTGCACTAGTGGATAAGGCCAGAGAATTCAAAAACGGGAAAAAGACAGAGTTAAAGGATTTGAATACAGACACATTCATAACAAAAGGGATGAATTGTTAGCGCTGATAGAAATAAGAATGCACACCTGATAGGCATTACAGAGACATGGTTTCAAGGTTAGCAAGGTTGAATTTGAATATTGAAAGGTATCTGACATTCCCAAAAGACAGGAAGACTGGAAAAGGTGGTGTGATAGTTCTGTTAGTTAAGGAGTCATGAGTACAGTAGCATGAGATAACCTTAAATCAAAGAAACAAGATGTAGAATCAATTTGGGTAGAGGTAAGAAATAGAAAAGAAAGAGCTTAAATGCATTAATTGTTAATAGGCCTCAGAAAGGAGTTATACTGTGGTCAGAGCATACAGGAAGAAATCATTGGTGCATATAAATTCTGTAATTATCAAGGGTACCTTCAATCTTTCTGTAAATTAGGCAGATCTGATTGGTGAAAGACAACTGGACAATGCGTTCATACAGTATTTTATGGATAATTTCTTTGAAAAGTACTAAAGCCAAATAGAAAGCAAGCTATCCAAGAATACATAATGTACAATGAGACAGAAGTAAGCAATAACCCATCTCTTGGTAAAACAGCCCCCAGGTGATATGATCATAACAGGATAGAATTTCACAAACAGTTTGAAGGGGAGAAGTGTGTGTCTAAGACTAGTGAAGAGGGAAATTAGGTTAAAAGGTGGGACAGTAGAAATGCAATGGCAGACTTTTAACATGATATAAATAACTTGGAGCAAAGATTTATATCAGTGAGAAAAAAGGTCTTAGGATGCATTTTTCATGGTTGAAGAAATTAAGGATCGCATCAAACAGAAAGGAACACTCCATACATCTGCAAAAATTACAGGTGGATGAGAGGATTGGTCAGATTTTAAGCAGCAGCAAAGAATGATCAAAAATAATAGAGGGAGAAAGTATAACAACAAAGAAAGCTAACCAATAATAAAAATGATAGCATAGATTCTACAAGTATTTAAACAGGAAAAGAGTAACTAAAGTTAGTATTGGTTCTCAAGGCAATGAATCCAGGGAGCTAACATTTGGAATCCTTTACGATGGTTGTTCAGAATTGGATGTAACCTCTTGTGGGACAGACTGGGACTATGGGATACAGTTAAAGAATAAAAAGATACCGCTTCTAAGAAAAAGGTGAAAATTTTACTCTCTAGGACAATAATTAGTCTGTAGAATTCTCTTCTCTCAACAATGGCGAAGGCTGGGTCCTTTAACTCAAAAGGCAGAGATAGCTCTTATTGATTTAAATTCTGGCTATGAGTGGACAGGTTGGTGGAATTGTGACCACAATCAGATCAGCCATGACCTTACTGAATGGTGTAGCAAGTTTACTCTTAAGTCCTATTTTCCTGCGTGTTGTTCTAACAATTCTTCGTCAAAAGACTGACACCATCCAAGACAAAGCACCTTACTTGAGTGGCATCCAATTCATCTCAAATATTCACCACTCTACCATCAGCTACTATAGCTGCAGCGTGCACAGTCTACCACAATCTGCAAGCTCACTTTCAAGTGAGATAATTCAGAGTTGGAAATATCTATCCGTTCTTTCAGTGTACATATACTTGTTATTAATGCTTTCACATGATTTGGGCGGAATGGCTACACCAGTATTTGTTGACTATCCTCAATTGCCATCAAAATGTTGGCGAGCTGCTTCCCTGAACTGTTCCAGTCTGTAAGTGTTGTGCCTTTATTTAAGAAGGACAGTAAGGAGAAACTTGTGAACTATAGACCTGTGAGTCTGACATCAGTGGTGGCTAAGTTGCCAGAGGGGATTCTGAGAAACAAGATTCACGTGATTTTGGAGAGGCATGGACAGATTAGGGATAGCCAGCATGACTTGTGTGTGTGGGAAATCATGTCCCTCAAACTTGGTTAAGTCTTTTGAGGACATAACCAAAAAGATAGACAAGGGCAAAGCAGTAGAAATTATCGGAATTTTTCCTGATGAAGAGCTCCAGCCCAATACGTCGATTTTCCTTGGATGCTGCCTGACCTGCTGTGCTTTTCCTGCAACACACCCTCAACTCTGATCTCCAGCAACCTCAAACCTCACTGTCTCCCTGTGTCTTCAAACAGTCAGTCAATGCTAAATCTAACAAGGAACAATGAAGCTACTTCTGATAAGATAACAATATGTGGATGAAAGAATCTAAAAAATCATTAATATGGTCATACCACAGACTGGAAGGACAAAAATCTGTATAAACATCCAACACCAGAACAAATCAGCAGCAGAACTTCAAAGATCAACAACACACAATGATTGAATACCACACTTTTTGAGACAGACAGTTTGTTGAAATCTGAGTTAAATTCCACCATTAATCAGGTAATAGCCGTTGGGTTGTAGGACTTTACTTGCTTACTTGACGGGTCTTATTTTAGTTGCTGCATGCAATAAAGTTTAAATCATTGTTTCAGTATTTGATTGTCTGTGAGATTTCTTAATAAGTTTCCGAATTAAAGGCAGTTTGTGGTTAGTTATCGACAAAGAACACTTAAAATACCAGGGCATAGTTAGACCATGGACCAAGTGAAGGTAAATGGGATTCGTATCGTTTGTGTGTCAGCATACACACGGTAAGCTGAAAGACCTGTTTCTAAGGTGCATGACTCTGTATAATCAGGGAAGTTAGATAATACAGATGAAATGGCACTTATCAGCTCCTCCTTGAGTCACTGAGGTGAAGGCATTCCTAATATTGCTATGAGGTTAGGGAGTTTCAGAACTTTCATTCAGAAGCCTGGCATGTCCAAGTCATCTGTTCAAACCTCAGAGTACACAGAAAAATCAAGGTAATTCAGATTTTAAAAAAGACATCTGATTCCGTTTGACTTCATGCTCCAAGAATATCATCTTCCATTACAGGATCTAACCATTTCCTGCATAGCAAGGCCCCAAACAGTTTCCCTGGCAATTAATTACCCTGTCCTGGGTTAAAAAAATCGACAAGGTCTTTGAATCTACTGAGTCTTTGATCCAAAGAATGTCGCCAAGCCAGCAGAGACAATAGCTAAGCAAAGAGCATAACTGATGGAATAGCAGGATCCCACAGTCAGTGATCTTGTCTTGCCAAGAGAACCGAGAATGCATCTGGGTCAATATAAACAGAAACTGTTCACCCTATTCCCCTGCCCAGCATTTGCTGTCCATGTTTCATCACTGTGGATGAGTGCAAGGCCAATGGCGGTTTCATCAACTCACAGCTCGTGCTCTCAATCAGGTAATAAAGTCAGAGTTGCATAGCACAGAAACAAGACTCTTCAATTGAACTCATACATGGTGAACAGATATCCGAAACTGATCTAGCTCTATTTGGCCCTTTACCCTCTCAACACTTCCTATTCATGTACCCATCCAGATGCCTTTTAAATGTTGTGGTTAAACCGACCTCCATCACTTCCTCTAGCAGCTCATTCCATACTCGCACTACTCTCTGCATGAAAAAGTTGCCCCTTGGGTCCCTTTTAAATCTTTCTCTTCTCACCTTAAACCTAAGCCCTCTAGTTTTCGACTCCCCTACCCTGGGAAAAAGATCTTGGCTATTCATCCTTTCCATGCACCTCACAATTTTATAAACATCTGCAAGGTCACCCTTCAGTCCCTGATGCTCCAGGGAAAATAGCCCCAATCTATTCAGTCTCTCTCTATAGTTCAAACCCTCCAATCCCAGCAACATCCCTGTATATTTTTTACTGCACCATTCCAAGTTTCACAACATCTTTCCTAAAGAAAGGAGTCGAGAATTGCACACAGTATTCTAAAAGTGGCCTAATCAATGTCCTGTTCAGTCGCAACATGACATCTCAACTACTATACTCAATGCACTGTCCAATTAAGGTAAACAAATCAAATGTCTACAGTGATTCCATTTTCAAGGATCTACACACATCCATGCTGAAGTGTCTTTGTTCTGAACACTCCCCAGAGCACTACCATGAATTGTATAAGTCTGCCCCCGGTTGCTTTTCCAAAATGCAACACGTCACATTTATCTAATTAAACTCCAACTGCCACAACTCGCCCCATTGGCTCATCTGATCATGGTCCTGTTGTACTCTGAGATAACCTCTTTCACTGTCCACTACACCACCTAATTGGTATCATCTGCAAATTTACTAACCATACCTCCTATATTCACATCCAAACCAATGTCCTATACAGCTGTAATACGACATCCCAATTTCTATACTATGTGTAGGGACCAATAAAGGCAAAAGTACCAAATGCCTTCTTCACAACCCTGTCTACATGTGACACCACCTTCAAGGAACTATGAATGTGACCCCACGGTCTCTTTGCTTGGCACCACTCCCCAAAGCCTACCATTAAGTGTACAAGTCCTTCCTTGATATGTCTTACCAAACTGCAGCACCTCACATTTGTTGCTGTTATTCTATTCTCCTATTCAGCTGGGAAATAACTGCTGCTGCAGCTTTTGCATTGTGTATGTTGACTTCAGCATCAAGTGACGATCACAAGTGATTGTGAAGCCTTGCTGTGTGAGTCTATCAACAATCTCCAGTGCCACATTCTCAATGTTGACAGACCGCAACATGGAAACATCCTGGACCATGCCAATTGCTTTCCTGAAACTGCTGGTCAATCAAAACTATTCCCAAGTGTAAAGAGTGTTTTCTCCAGTTGCTACTGAAGGTGATCCTCAATAAGGAATACTCTCCCCCTTGGCTCCTTGGTCATCTCTGTCGCAGAGTTCAAACACATCCATGTCTGGGGTGTTTCTTGGATTCTAGTGGATACTTAGGTTACAAAGGCCTATCAGCACCCAGAAAAAGGACATCTTACACAGATGATTGGGCTTTGGACAAGTTGCTGGTTTGAGGTTTTCTCTCCTTGCATTTTTTTTCTCTGATATGCATTTACTTCTGAAGGAAATTCACATCATTCCCAAATGAGCAAGGCTGACAGCTCTCGACCAATCTGGTTTGCAAGTAAACATCCTTTGTAGATAAGCTTAAGGGATATTATAAGAACAAAGAGTATGTCAAAGAAAGTTAGGCTTGGAACACAACTCTATTCAACATCACTGCAGATCTTAGAGTTCCACTAATGCCCCACCATAGCCCAGTACATTGACGTTACCTAAAACATTGTCTTGAATACAGGAAATCACAAGAAGCAGCTTCAGTGGGCAGCCAATTTTCTTCACCAACTTAAATAAACTCTACATGCTCACATGGTCAAATGCCTTGATAAAATTGAAGAGGTGATATATATAGTAAGTCTCTTTTCTTCACAGCATTTCTCTTGCAGCTGCTGGACTGAATTGTGGATCTTCCTGTTCTGAAATCACACTGGGATTCAGAGTAGATGCGTTCAGCCAGGATGTGATCTGACAAGTGAAACAGGACAAATATTTTTCCAATGATGAACAGTCTCAATAGCAGTTGCAAGCACGGTGGTCACTGCTCTTGGATAGAGTCACAATCTTTGACTCTGGCAGATCCTGAGGCAATGCTCTCTGCCTCAGCAGAGACAGATCTGCAGAAGCACTAGTTACCTGCACTTAATGATTTCAGACTGTATTGTGTAAGCCCCAGCAGCTTCATCCATGGCCTCCACTGTGGGTTTGATGTGTTGCTGTTTGATGACAGGCAGATCTCTATAGTGTCCACAGCTTCATGGGAACTCTCTTCTCTCTGGAGTACAATTCAAGGTAATGCTCCACTCACATATTGTGTTGCCTTGTTTTCAATGAAGCAATTTTCAGTCACAAGCCTACCGCTTTTTTGACCCCAAAATAAATGCTCTAGCATTGTATGTGTTAAAGAACGTCTAAACATTCTGACAATGCTGCAACCAGCAGTCCTGGGCATATTGCCTCAACATGTTGGACTTTATTTCAAACAATTCTGTTTTCAGAGTCTTCTCAGCCCAGTCTCTTGACATTCACGAAAGAGGATCTTTTGGTTTAAGGTTCCACGATATTGATTTCTTTTGGTCTTGCTTCTTATATTAGAGTGTTGGATAGTAGATGGTGTCTTGAAGTCTATTCTATTTCATTGCTGCACTCTATTTGGGAATGCTGCAGAGCACCGGTTTAACTAAACTGATGAACTGTTGACTCCTCTCTGCACAGACAACATGGCTGACATCAATACAAAGACGACTTCTCTGATTTAAATGAAAAAACTTCAAAGGTCGTATCCTAAACCAAAATTTGATCTGTGTTACAATCAGTGCTGTTGCAGATGCAGGTGCACTCAGATGTGTGGTACCAATGCTCCAAACTTAGTTATCTTCAGGACATCCCATGGCATATATTGTTCTGTGAGAAGGTGCTAGTTACACAATGCTTGCAGCAGCAGTAAAGCTCAGGTAGTCTGTTAATTTTCATTTAATTTTTTCAAATCATGAATTCTGCAGGTCTATCAAGTTCTTTATAGAACTGGTGCTATCTCTGTAGTGAAGCATTATGCTTAAGAGGTAGATACTCACCTGATTCAGTGGCTTTGTCCCAGTTGAGAAATGCAAAGATGAAAGTTTCAAACTGGGTGAGGGGCTGCATGAATCTAATAAGAAAGTGGGTTGACCATCAAGAGGAGTAAACTCCTTAGAGAAGCCTACAGCCTGCACAGACTATTTTTCCAATCTCTTCACCTGCCAGTAAGATTTTAAAAATGTTTAAGTGATCCAGTCTTGGTATACTTTACCTAATGTGGGGAAGCCATATCAATGTTCAGCTGATTAACTTCCATTACAGCTCTCTTGAGCATTATCAACTATTTGTATATCAGTTCCACACATTTGATTTTTCATGTGATGAAGCAAAACTTGTTGCTCAAATTAAAGTTCACCATATTGCAAGGCAATACACCAATGACCAGTTTTGCATTTTTGCCAGTTGACATCTTTTCTACTCAGCTGATGTGGTGGATTTGATCCACTTGTTCAGCCAAGACTAAGCCTATATGCCCCACTAAAACCATGCAAATGTGGCAGGTCAGCAACTTTCCCATCAGAATGCCCAATTCAAGTTGGGCAGTGGCTAACCAGTGGGATGCAATGGTCCCTCTCACCAGAGACAGCCCATTCTCTACCCAAATCAACCTGCTATATCCTACGTTGTGTCATAATGTGGTCAATCCAAACCTGTTGCTTTTCTTGATGACATTTACAAACAACCTTCCTCCTCCATTACCGAGAACTTTTAATTGCTCGTGTTCTCTCTAACTGGTACATCCCATCAGAAACAACACAGTTGAGCTGTTGGTCTTGCACATTTTTATAGTTTCCTTTTGACCATAATAAACACATCTGTTTAAAACAACCTTTCAGGCAGAGAATTCCCAATCACACTGTTCACTGTATTTTAAAAAATCCTTATACAATGTCTGGTTCTTTTAGCAATCACCTTAAAACGGTGTCCTCTGGCTGCCAATTCTCCTGCCTGTGGAAATAGTTTATCCTTATTTACTTCATGTTTTAAATAACCTCCCATAAACTGAGTTCACCTAACACATCCATTTAATATTCTGGGATCCTCTCATTGATAACACCTCTCAAACAGATAACATTGATCCCATACCCTGGCCACTTAAACCAAAAACACAAAGAAACAGATTGTCCAAGAGTCAAGGAGATCATCCCGGTTATATTCATTTAAGAATTTCAACCTGTGGATGACTTTGAATTGTTAAAGCTCCTTGTGAAGTACCTGTTTGGCTCAGAAATGTCAACTTTGAATACTTGTCAAAGTACTTTTTTTATTCACTTGCGGGATGTGGACATCACTCGCTGGGCCAGCATTTACTGTCCAATGCTAGCTGGCCTTGCAGTGGTGATGGTGAGCTGCCTTCTTAAACTGCTGCAGTCCATGTCCTGCAGGTAGACTCACCACGAACCTATGATTCCAACCAAACAAGAGTTTGCCCTGATACCCAGTGATTCCAATTTTTCTAGGGATCCTTGATGTCCCACTTGATGAAATGCAGCCTTGATGTCAAAGGCTGTCACTCTCCCCTCCCCTCTGAAAGTCAGCTCTTTTGTCCATGTTTGAACTAAGGCTGTAATGAGGTCAGGAGCTGAGTGGCCCTGACGAAACTGGGCGTCACTGAGCAGGTGTGGTTCCTCAATTCTACCCACACTGATTCTACGCCTTCTGACTTCATGCTGTTGCCTCAATTTAAGTTCTTGCTAACAGCGCAATACCACTCCATCTGCCGTGCTTGAGAGCATCTTGACAGCACTGTTGATGATACCTTCCATCACTTTACTCATGATCAAGAGTGGATGGTTAGGGTGGCAATTGGTCAATAGATGCCAGTGTTGTAATTGCACTGGAAGAGCCTGGCTAATGGAGGTGCAAGTTCTTGAACATTAGTGTTCATTACTATTGTCATCAGGGCCCACAGCTTTTGCAGTATCCAGTGTATCTAAACATGTCTTGCTATCATGTAAACTGAATTGAAGACTGGTATCTGTAATGCGGGGGAACCACTGGAGGAGGTCGAGGTGGATCATTCACTTGGCACTTCTGGCTGAAGATTGTTGCAAACACTTCAGTCTCATCTTTTTGCACTGATGGGTTGGATTCTTACATGATTGACAATGGGGATGTTTGTAGCACCTCCACCTTCATTCAGTATTTAGTTGTCCACCATCAATGATGACTAGATGGAGCAGGACTGCAGAGCTTAGATCTAATCTGTTGGTTCTGCAATGGCATAGCTCTGTCTATCACTTACTGCTTATGCTGTTTGGCATGCTGATAGTCCTGTTTGGAGGCTTCACCAGACTGACACCTCTTTTAGGTATGCCTGGTGTTAGTCCTAGCATAAGCCGTTACAGGGTTGCTTCCCTGGCTTGATGGTTCATTGCAGATTGTGGAGTACAATTCTGCAGTCTTCGATTCCCCATAGCACCTCATCGATGCCCAGTCTTGAGTTGCTAGATCTGTTCAAAGTCTTCCCCATTTAGCACAGTGATAGAGACACACAGCCTGATTGAGGGCCTTCTCAAGGTGAAGGTAGGACTTTGTCTCTAAAAGGATTGTGTAGTGGTTACTCATACCTTGTGGCTGCAGCCAGTGAGGTTGAGGTCATGTATGTTTTTCCCTCATTGATTCCCTGACCACCTGCCGCAGACCCAATCTAGCTGCTGTGTCCTTCAGTTTCCAACTAGCTTGATTAGTAGTGCTGCTGCCAAACCAATGTTGGTGGCAGACACTGAAATTCAACACCCAGAATACATTTTGTGCTCTTCCTCTACTCAGTGTTTCCTCTAAGTGCTGTTTAACATGGCGGAGTACTGATCCATCAGTCAAGAGAGGACGGTACGTGATAATCAGCAGGTTTTCTTGTCCTTGTTTAACCTGAAACCATTAGACTTTATGAGATCTGTATGCTACTGTCCTGCCAACTCTGCCAGTGGAGATATCCAAGGATTGTAATGGTAGTGTCAGTCATTGTCTGTAAGGTACGATTCCATGAGTAAGACCATGCCAGGCTGTTGCTTGACTAGTCTGAGAAACCAATTTAGGCACTAGAACCCAAATGTTAGTAAGGAGGTCTTTGCCAGGTTGACAGGGCTCTTTCTGACATTGCCTTTTCTTGTGCCTAAGTCAATGCAAGGTAGTCTGCACGGTTTCATTTCCTTGTTGAGACTTTTTCAATAATTGATTCAAATGAATGGTTTGCTAGACTATTGCAGAGGACAGTTGAGAGTCAATCACATTGCTACTGGTCCAATGACACATATAGGCCAGACCACGTGAGGATGGCAGATTTCCTTCCCGAAAGAACATGAGTGAGCCAGATGGGGTTTTTCCCCACAATTGACAAAGAGCTCATGGTCAACATCAGCAGTTTTAAATGGAATTTAAATTTCATCACTGCATTAATATATAAACATTTTAGAAAAGAACGAAGCTGGAAAAATCTCCACGTCTACAGAACTGCAGTTAAACACAACTTGCAGTCATTTGAAAATTTCACTTTAATTTAAGGAGAATAACAATACCAATCCAGGCCTGATGGGCACAAACAAAGTACACCAACCTGGAAATCACAGGATCTGAAACTCATGCACATAGAAACGCCACCTGTAGACAGTTAAAGATAGAAACACTATCAATACATTCCTCCTCCTCTAACTAACAGCTCCAGGAGCCAGCTGTACTTTGTAAAAAAAATACTCTCAGACAGAATGTTGAACTATTGGCAAAGATTCTAACTCACGTAAGCAAGCTTCACACGGTCAGGAAGGAGAGATCCATCCAGAATGAGAGACAGCCAGAGTGAGTATACAGAATGGGGAATCTGGAGGCAGCGTGGGAATACAGTGCAGAGCAGAAGAGGTGCTTTATGCTTGCTTTTTGTGGTTCATAGTTTGTAAGGCTATTTTTTTAAACAACATAAACTGAAGCCCAGGATCGGGGCCCAACACAAAAAAGTGGCATCACAGGTAGACCATAAGTTCACTGGTTGGGGACAGCTGCTAACTTGACTATATATGCTGGGTCACACTCACACTGAAGGTAAATAGAGGAAATATTTACAGGCAACAAACTAAGACTAGTACAAAATTTTTAAAAAACAAAGTTAAGAACTAAGTAATTAAAACAGGGAGGCCAGATCAGGCAACGTGTCGTACCCTGCATGATGTGAGAGATGGTGAACCCCGTTGGGGTTGAGAGTGACCACATCTGGAATAAGTGCTGAGTGCCTGAGGAACTCTGGCTCCAAGTGCATGAGCTGCAGTCTAAGCATCGAACTCTGCCACACATCAGGGAGGGGGAAGAGTTACTTGGATGCTCTGTTTCAGGAGGCAGTTACATCCCTTACATTAACTACCTCAAATCCAGTCAGTGATCAGGGACAGGAGGCTGCGACTACCAGCCAAGCAGGTAGAGGGATCCGGGAGGTAATGCCAAAGGAGCCTCAGGTCTTGAGCTTGTCTGACAGGTTTGAGATTCTTGCCCCGTGTGGGTGAGAGTAGGGGCTGCAGGGAGGATGAACAAACTGACCGTAGCAACAACATACAGGGAGTCATTCAAGAGATGGGAGAAAAGAGAAATGATTTTGTGATCAGGGAGAGTATAGTCAGGGGAATAGGCACTGTTCACTGTGGCCAGCATCGAGAGTCCCAAACGCTGTGCTGCCTACTTAGTGCCCGGGTTCAGGATATCTGATCTGGGCTGCAGAGGATCTTGGAGTGGGAGGGGGAAGATCTAGTTGTGGACCATGTAGGTACCAATGATATTGGCAGGAAGAGGAAAAAGATTCTGCTGAGGAAATATGAGCAGCTCAGACTAAATTAAAAATCCGAACCAGAAAGATAATTGTTGCTGGGTTACTACCTGCACCACAAACAAATTGGCACAGGGTCAACAAGATTAAAGGGGCAAATGTGTGGCTCAAAGATTGGTGTGGGAGAAATGGGTTTGAAGTACTGGGGAAGGAGGGGCCTGTTCTGATAGGACGGGCTCCATCTGAATCATATGGGGAGCAGAGTCCTGGCAAGTCAAATAACTAGGGCTGAGAACAGGGCTTTAAACTAAACAGGTGTGCATGTTTTTGAGGGGGGGGGGGAGCAGGGAGCGAAGAGGAATAGTGTTTTAGTTGCATGGAAAACTACGGAAAAGGTTAAAGTAGGGTGAGCGCTCAGCAGAGGTTATTAGTTTCCAGAACAAGTAATTTGACAGTGTATGGAAAGGGTCAGAAATCTACCTTCAGGCACAGCAGGTAAGGGTACAACTATGGGAAAGGGGACAGCCAATACAGGACTGAGGGTGTTGTACTTAAATACACACAGTGTATGAAACAAAGTAAATGAGCTTGTAGCACAGATTGAAATTGGCAGGTACAATGCTGTAGGTATCAGAGATGTGGATGAAAGAGATCACAGCTGGGAACTAAATATCCAAGGATACACAACCTGTCGAAAGCACAGGCAGATGGGCAGATGGAGTGGTATTGCATGAAATTAAATTGAGGTAACAGCAAGAAGTCAGAAGGCGTAGAATCAGAGTGGGTAGAGTTGAGGAACCACAAAAGGTAAAAAAAAGATCCTGATGGGGGTTATGTACAGGCTTCCTGGCAGTGGAGAGAACGTGAAGAAAATAAATCAGGAGATAGAAAAGATGTGTAAGATAGGCACTATTATAATAATCACAGGGGACATCAATATGCAGGTGCACTGGGAAAATTAGGTTGGCAGCAGATCTCAAGAAAAGGAATTTGTGGAATGTCTATGAGACCAGTATTTGTTGCCCATCCTCAACAGGCAGCACAATGGGTAGCACTGCTGCCTCACAGTACCACAGATCAGGTTCGATTCTACCCTCGGGTGATTGGATGAAGTTTGCATATTCTCCCCATCTGCATGGGTTTCCTCCGGGTTCCTCCCACAATCCAAAGGTGTGCAGGTTAGGTGATTTGGCCATGGTAAACTGCCCACAGTGTTCAGGCTCGCCATAGGAAATGCAGGGTTACACGAACAGGGTAGATGAATGGGATCAGTGTTGACTCGATGGGTTAAATGGCCTGCTTCCACTTGAAGCGATTCGACAATTTTAAAAAACGGAATTTGTGGAATGTCTACAAGATATCTTTTGGAGCAACTTCTGGTAGAGCCCACTAGGGAACAGGCAATACTGAATTTGGTGATGTGTAATGAGACAGATTTGATTAAAATTAAGATACCCCTAGAGGGCAGTGGCTCTCATGTGATAGGATTCACCCTGCAGTTTTAGAGGGAGAAGCTGGAATCACGTAACTGTATTACAATTGAGCAAAGGCAACTACAAAGACATGAGGGAGGAGCTGGCTGGAGTTGAATAGAAGGGAAGACAGTGGAGCAGCAATGACAGGAGTTTTTGGAGTAATTCAGCAGGTACGAAATTCATCCCAAGGAAGAAATAGCAAACTAAGGGGAGGGGAGAGGAGCCAGCCATGGCTGACAAAGGGAAGTCAGGGACAGTAGAAAAGCAAAAGAAAAAGCGAATTTTAGTTGGAATCTCGAGGATTGGGAAGCCTTTAAAACCAGAAAATATCTAAAATAGCAATAAGAGGAGAAGAAATAGGAGGGTATGCTAGCAAATAATATAAAACACAACTGCAAGTATTATTTATACTTATCTAAAAGGGAAGAGAAGCCAGAGTCAACATTGAACCACTGGAAACGGAGGCTGGAGAAATAATAATAGCGGAGTACAATAAAGTAATAACAAAGCAATGGTGAAGGAATTGAATAGGTACTTTACATCAGTTTTCACAACGAAAGATACCAGTAGCATACCAGAACCTCAAGAGAGATAAGGACAAAGCTGAGTGTAGTGGCTGTAACTAAGGAAGTGGTGCTGAGGAAGCTGAAAGGTCTGAACATGGATAAATAACCTGGACACCCCAGAGTTCTGAAGGAGATAGCTGAGGAGATGGTAGAAGCATCTTTCAGGTGATCTTTCAGCAATTACTGGAGTTAGGGAGTGTTCCAAAGGATGGGAAAAAAGCACGTAACACCCCTGTTTAAGATGGGAGGGAGAGGACAGGAAACTATTGGCTGGTTAGCCTGACTTTGATTGATCGCGACATCTTAGAGCCCAGTACTAAGGGTGAAATTGTGGAGTACTTGGGAGTCGAAGAGTGTGATGCTGGAAAAGCATAGCTGGTCAGGCAGCATTCAAGGAGGAGAGTCGATGGTTTGGGCATAAGCCATTCATCAAGCATTCCTGAAGGGCTTATGTCCTAATCGTCAACTTTCCTGCTCCTCGGATGCTGCCTGACCGACTGTGCTTTTTCAGCACCACACTCTTCGACCCTGATCTTCAGCACCTGCAGTCCTTACTTCCTCAGAGTACTTGAGAGTGCATGGTGAAATAGGACTGAGTCAGCCCAGCTTATCAAGGGGAGCTCATGCCTGACAAATCAGCTAGAATTCTTTGAGAAGAAGAGCCAGTGAATGCAATCTATTTGGATTTCCAGAAGGCCCCTGACAAGGTACCGCACTGGATAAGAGTCCATGATGTTCAGGTGCAAGGTAGTGGCATGGATAGAGGACTGACGGATTACCAGAAAGTGGAGATAAAGGGGTCTGGGTGGCAGCCAGTTCCTCATGCAGTTCCATTGGGGGCCCTCTTTAGGACCACAACTATTCATGCTATATGTTTATAATCTGAATGAAGGAACTGAGGGCATTGTTGCTAAGTTTGCAGATGATATAAAGATGGTGGGGGGACAGATAGTGTTGAGGAAGTGGTTAGGCTGCAGAAGGACTGGGACAAGCTGGGAGAGTGGGCAAATAAGTAGCAGATGGAATACAAAGTGGCAAAGTGTGACGTTATACACTTTGTTCGGAAGAATAGGGGCATGGGCTATTTTCTAAATTGGGGAAAGTTTTGGAAAGCTGAAGCACAAGGGGACTTGGGAGTCCTAGTTCAGGACTCTCTTAAGGTTAACTGGCAGGTTCATTTGGCAATTAGGAAGGTCAATGTAATGTTAACATAAATTTCAAAACGGCTAGAATACAAGAGCAGAGATAGAACATAGAACAATATAGCGCAGAACAGGCCCTTCGGCCCTCAATGTTCACCAACCTGTGAACTAATCTAAACCCATCCCCCTACACTTATCCCATCATCATCCATATGCTCATCCAAGGATTGTTTGAATGCCCCTAATGTGGCTGAGTTAACTACATTGGCGGGTAGGGCATTCCAAATCCTTACCACTGAGTAAAGAACCTGCCTCTGACATCTGTCTTAAATCTATCACCCTTCAACTTGTAGCTATGCACTTCGTACAAGCTGACGTCATCATCCTAGGAAAAACTTTCACTGTCTACCTTATCTAATCCTCTGATCATCTTGTATGTCTCTATCAAATCCCTTCTTAGCCTCCTTCTCTTCAATGAGAGGAGGCCCAAGTCTCTCAGCTTTTCCTCATAACAGCTTCCCTCCAGACCTGGCAACATCCTGATAAATCTCCTCTGCCCCTTTTCCAACGCTTCCACATCCTTCCTGAAACATGCCGACCCGACCTGTACACAATATTCCAAGTGTGGCCACACTAGCGTTTTGTATAGTTGCAACATGTCATCACGGCTCCAGAACTCAATCTCTCTACCAATAACGCCAAACACACCGTAGGCCTTCTTAATGGCACTATCAACCTGGATGGCAACTTTCAGGGATCTATGTACATGGACTCCAAGATCCCTCTGCACATCCACACTATCAAGAATCTTTCCATTGAGTCATTGACCCAGACGTATTGCTGAGGCTGCATAAAGCTCTGGCTAGACTGCATTTAGAATAGTATGAGCAGTTTTGTGCCCTGCATCTAAAGGATAATGTGCTGGCTCGGGGGGAGGCATCCAGACGAGTTTCACAATACTGATCCCAGAGACAAAGAGCTTGGCATACATGGAGCACTTGAAACTCTGGGTCTGTACTTAATGGAATTTAGAAAGATGAGTCTAGTGTTAACACCACTAGGCTACTGCCAACCCCACCTAACCTCCCATTTTCCTGCATTTGGTCTATATCTTTGTATGCTTTGGTATAGCAAGTATACATTAAAATACTTCTTCAATGTTTCAGCCTCTACCACATTAAAAGGAAGGGAGTCTAGTCCCTGCCACCATTACTTTTATGAATGCCCATCAGGGGCAGCAGTGGCTCAGTGGTTAGCACTGCTGCTTCAGAGAGCCCAGGGACCTAGGTTCAATCCCAGGCTCCCTGTCTGTGTGAACATAGAAAAGTACAGTACAGAAGAGGCCCTGAGGCCCACAATGTTGCGCCGAGGTTTAATCCTAATGTAAAATATAACAACTTAATCTACGCACCCCTCAACTCACTGCTTTCCATGAACATGTCCAGCAGTCGCTTAAATGTCCCCAATGACTCTGCTTCCACCACCACCGCTGGCAATGCATTCCATGTATTCACAACTCTCTGCGTAAAGAACCTTCCTTTGACGTCCCCTCTACACCTTTCTCCTAATATCTTAAAACTATAACCCCTCGTGCCAGTCAATCCTGCCCTGGGGAAAAGTCTCTGGCTATTGACTCTATCTATTCCACTCATTATCTTGTGTACCTTGATCAGGTCTCCTCTCTTCCTCCTTCTCTCCAGAAAGAAAAATCTGAGCTTATTCAACCTTTCTTCGTAAAGCAAGCCCTCCAGTCCAGGCAGCATCCTGGTAAACCTTCTTTGCACCCTCTCCAAAGCCTCTGTATCTTTCCTATAGTAGAGCAACCAGAACTGGACACAATATTCCAAGTGTGGTCTCACCAAGGACTTGTAGAGCTGTAGCAAAATCTCGCAGCTCTTAAACTCGATCCCCCTGTTAATGAAAGCCAAAACACCGTATGCTTTCTTATCAACCCTATCCACTTGGGTGGCAACTTTGAGGGATCTATGCACTTGAACACCAAGATCCCTCTGTTCCTCCACACTGCCAAGAATCCAGTCTTTAATTCTATATTCAGCATTCGAGTTCGACCTTCCAAAATGCATCACTTCACATTTATCCAGGTTGAACTCCATCTGCCATTTCTCAGCCCAGCTCTGCATCCTGTCTATGTCACGTTGTAGCCTGCAATTGCCCTTGAAACAATCAACAGCATCTCCAACCTTTGTGTCATCTGCAAATTTATTAACCCACCCCTCAACCTCCTCATCCATTCATTTATAAAAACTACAAAGAGCAGAGGCCCAAAAACAGAGCCCTGCGGGACCCCACGCATCACTGACCTCCAGACAGAATACTTTCCATCTACAACCACTCTCTGCCTTCTGTCAGCCAACCAGTTCTGAATCCAGATAGCCAAATCTCCCTGTATACCATACTTCCTGACTTTATGAATGAGCCGTATGAAGTTGCGTATTCTCCCCGTGTCTGCTAATTTCCTCTGGGTGCTCCACTTTCCTCCCGCAGTCCAAAGATGTGCAGGTTAGGTGGATTAGCTATGGGAAATGTAGGGTTACAGGGATAGGGTAGTGGAGCATCTGGGTGGGATGCTCTTTGCAGAGTAGTTGTGGACTTGTTGGGCCAAGTGACCTCTTTCCACACTGTAGGGATTCTACGATGAGGTCTCTACTTCATCCTCTAAAATGACACCAATCCAAACCACAGGATCTGTTATGGAGTGATGTGTCTACACACCAAAGTGTAAGAGAATCAGAGTCCAAAGTCCAGCAGCCTTGTAAGAAATGATTAAAACCAGCTTATTGAGCAGTGCCAGTTTACAACCACTAGAGGAGCTCCAACACAACAGTTCACTGTGGGCCTCTCGTGACAGAATGTTGTACTACAGTCATTAACAAACTCAAATCAGTTACCTCACAACCACAGGAGGCATGCATTATTTACAGTCTGCAGATGTAATCTGCCAGCCATTCTTGACCTCTTCAGTTCCACATATACGAAATGAAGACTGTACTTGAGTGTTGTCAAACCAAAACCTGATATCAACCCGTACCTGGTCACCTATGTTGACCTTCCAACAGCCACTTATTCCTAAATTCTGGATTAGTGGTGCTGGAAGAGCACAGCAGTTCAGGCAGCATCCAAGGAGCTTCGAAATCGACGTTTTGGGCAAAAGCCCTTCATCAGGAAAAAAGGCAGTGAGCCTGGAGCGTGGAGAGATAAGCTAGAGGAGGGGGGGGGTGGGGAGAAAGTAGCACAGAGTACAATGGGTGAGTGGGGGAGGGGATGA
>NC_057729.1:59804848-59850595 GCF_004010195.1 Chiloscyllium plagiosum | reverse complement strand
GAGGTAGGGTGGGACGAGGTGTAATCCAGGTAGCTGTGGGAGTCGGTGGGTTTGTAGAAAATGTCAGTGTCAAGTCGGTCGTCACTAATGGAGATGGAGAGGTCCAGGAAGGGGAGGGAGGTGTCAGAGGTGGTCCAGGTAAATTTAAGGTCAGGGTGGAATGTGTTGGTGAAGTTGATGGAATTGCTCAACCTTCTCACGGGAGCACGAGGTGGCACCAATGCAGTCATCAATGTAGCGGAGGAAGAGGTGGGGAGTGGTGCCGGTGTAATTACAGAAGATCAACTGCTCTACGTAGCCAACAAAGAGACAGGCATAGCTGGGGCCCATACGTGTGCCCATGGCTACCCCTTTGGTCTGGAGGAAGTGGGAGGATTCAAAGGAGAAATTTTTAAGGGTGAGGACCAGTTCAGCCAAACGAATAAGAGTGATGGTGGAAGGGTACTGTTAGGGACGTCTGGAGAGGAAAAAACGGAGGACTTGGAGGCCCTGGTCATGGCGGATGGAGGTGTAGAGGGATTGGATATCCATGGTGAAGATGAGGCGTTGGGGGCCGGGGAAACGGAAGTCTTGGAGGAGGTGGAGTGCATGGGTGGTGTCTCGAACGTATGTGGAGAATTCCTGGACTAGGGGGGATAGGACTGTTTCGAGGTAGGTAGAGATGAGTTCAGTGGGGCAGGAGCATGCTGAGACAATGGGTCGGCCAGGGTGGTCAGGCTTGTGGATCTTGGGAAGGAGGTAGAACCGGGCAGTGCGGGGTTCCCGGACTATGAGGTTGGAAGCTGTGAGTGGGAGATCTCCTGAGGTGATGAGGTTCTGTATGGTCTGGGAGATGATGGTTTGGTGATGGGGGGTGGAGTCATGGTCGAGGGGGCAGTAGGAAGAAGTGTCCTTTTTACCTACTTATCCCAAAAGGCTGCTCTTGATGAAGGGATTTAATGTCAGTGAGAATGCAGCATGCAGTAATGGCACTGGACTAGTAATTCAAAAGCCAAAGTTAATACTCTGAAAACACTGATTCAAATATGGTGCCCAGCTCAAACAGCAGGACAACTGCGCAGACTTGTCAAGCAATAGGCTAACAAACATACCTTGTGGAAACATTCTAGACAACCATCACTACGTACAGCCTGTCCACCAGCAGGACATATGCAGCAGAGTTGACACAGTGGTATTCAGTTTGGAGGGAGGTACTCTATGAATAATCAAAATTGACTGTAGATTCCATGAAGTTTCATGGTATCAGGTCAAACATGGGAAAGGAAATTTGATGTTTACCTATTGCCCTCTCTGAGCTGATAAATCAGTATTTCTCTATGTTTAACAGCACTTGAAAGACACACAGAGGTGGCAAGGAGACATAATGCAATCTGGTTGGGGGACTTCAAAGCTCATCACCAAGAGTAACTCAATAGTTCCACCACCAACCCAGCTGATCAGGAATTTTCTGCCACACTGGGCCTACAACAGGTCATATGGGAACCAACAAGAATGAAAATCTACCAGACTTGATCCTCACCAACCTGTTGCATATGCAACTGTCCATAACGGTATTGACAGGAGTGACTGCCACAAAGTTCTTATGGCGATGAAGTCCCATCTTTTGAGTAAGGATACTATCCGACATGTTATGTGACATTACCAACATGCAAAATTGGACAGATTCAGAATAGATGAAACAGCAAAAAACTGGGTATCCATGACAGAGCCTCAAAGGGTCAAAGCAAAACCGGAGTCAATGGGAATTGGGGAAAAACTCTACACAGGTTGGAGACATACCTGGTTGTTGGTTGTTGAAGGTCATGAAATCTCTACAGGAGTTCTTCAGCGTAATGTCCTAGTCCAACCATCTTCAGCTGTTTCATCAATAAATCTTCCTTTCAGGAGTGGGGGAGTTCATTGATGATTTCACAATCTTCAATGACATTCATAACTCTTCAGATACTGAAGCAGTCCATGTTCAAACGCAGCAAGACCTGGACAACATCCAGGCTTGGGCTGACAAGTGTCAAATAACATTCACACCAGATAAATACCAGGGATTGACTACCCCCCCAATAAGAGGCAAACTAACCACCATCCTCTGACTTTAAATGGTGTTACCATCACTGAATCCCCCACTACCAACAGCCCTGGGTTACCACCGACCGGGAACTCAACTGGACTTGCCATGTAAACGGTGGCTACAAGAGCAAGTTAGAGGCTAGGAATATTGCAGCCAGTAATTCACGTCCTGACTCTCTAAAGCCTGTCTACTATCTAAGGCACAAGTCAGGAGTGAGAGGGCACACTCCCCACTTGCCTGGATGAGGGAAGCTCCAACAACACAAAAAGCTTATACCATCAAGGACAAAGCAGCCCACTCGACTAGCACCACATCCACAAATATGCACTCCCTTCAACACTGATACTCAGTAACAGCAGTGTTTACAATCTACAAGTTGCAGCACAGAAATTCACCAAGGTTTCTCAGATAGCACCTTCTAAACTCTCAATCCCTACAACTTCCCCTCCGAGCCACTCACCATACTGACTTGGAAACATTTTGCCATTCCTTCACTGCTGCTGGGTCAAAATTCTGGAATTCCCTCCCTAAGGGCATTGTGGGTCAACTTAGAGCATATGGACTCCAACAGTTTAAGAAGGCAGCTCACCGCCACCTTCTCACGGTCAACTAGGGACAGGGAATAAATGCTGGCCCAGACTGCAAGTGAATAAAAGAAAACAGAATCAGGAGCAAATTCAGATCAGCAAAAAGGAGGCAAAAACATAACAAGTGACTCTGAAAGCCATAGAAACCAGAGGTTAGAAACAGCATAGCCCAAAATTAGTAGTATGTAAACACAAAGTGTTTGATGAATACGGTCAATGAGCTGAGGGTACAGATAATCATGTGACAGCATGATGTAAATGCTACAGTGGTTTAAAGACAGGCAAGGATGGCAGTTCAACATCCCTGTTAGAATGTTTTTTTGGTAGGATACTGAAGAGGATTTAAAGAAAGTAACTGTGTAGCATTATTGGTTAAAGAATCAATTACAACTGTGAGGAGCGGTAATATATTAAACAAAGCATCAAATGAGGCCTCATGGTTTGAGCTCAAACAAAAAAAACAGACAGCCACACTGTTACCTATGTACTATAACTCCCAAATGATAAGGGAAAGAGAACAGGAGCAAACAATGTAGACAAATCTATGAGGGGAAAACAACAGAGCAACAATCGTTAGAGATTCAACTAACCAAATGTCAACTGGGATACAAACATTGTGAGACAGCAAAGAATTCTTGAACTGCATTCGAGAATTTCTTTTTAGCCAACATGTAACAAGCTCAAAAAGAGATGTGATAATTGTACATTTAGCCTTAGGAAATGAAGCTTGGCGGTTGGATGAAGTAGCAGTGGGTGACCATTCTGGAGGTAGTGATCTTAAAACAATCAGATGTAATACCATTACAGAAAGGGACAAAGGCTTAACAAAACTACAAATAAAAGGAGTTAGAAGTTCTAAATCAAGGGAAGGCCAACTTCACAAAGTTGAGAGGTGATCTGGCAAAAATAGCTGAAAGAAGTCAGTATCAAACCGTGGGAGGCATTGGAAAGTGAGATTCTACAGGCACAGTGTAGACACAGAAAGATTGGTATAACCAAATCTCGAGGCCCTTAGGAGTCTACATGCATAAGCAAACACAAAGCAGCAAAATAGACAAGTACCACTACTGGAAACGTAAAGGAGTATAGAAAATACAGGGGAGAAAAGAGAAAGGAAATCAGGAAAGGAAAAAGAGCATGCAAAAAGGTATTAGCCAGTAAAATTAAGGAAATCCATAGATGTCTTACAAATACATTAAGAACAAGAGGATGACTTAAAGAAAGGGTTGAGCCCATCAGAGATGTACAAGGTAACGTCTATATGAATGCAGAGACGTGGGCAGAGTACTTAAGAAAAAACAGAAAACCTGGAGAAACGCCACACATTTGGCATGTTCTGTGGGGAGAGAAACAAAAGCTTCATTTCCAGTCCAAATCCTCAGGACACTGGATTCAAAGCATTAACTTTGTGCATCTCTCCACAGACATTTCTGGACCTGCTGCACTTTTCCAGATTTGTATGTTTATGTTTCAGATTTTCAGCATCCGTATCATTTTGCTTTTATCCTTAATCAGTATTTTGCCTCTGTCTTCACAAAGGAGAGGAACGATACAGACATTCTGCATAAAGAGATCATTGAAATTTAGAGAAAATAAAGAGTCATAGAGATGTACAGCATGGAAACAGACCCTTCGGTCCAACCTCCAGTCTTCTGGCACCTCACCTGTGACTATCGATGATACAAATATTTCAGTAAGAGGCCCAGCAATCACTTCTCTAGTTTCCCAGAGTTCTCAGGTACACCTGATCAGGTCCTGGGAATTTATCCACTTTTAACCGTTTCAAGACATCCAGCACTTCCTCCTCTGTAACCTGGACATTTTGCAAGATGTCACGATCTATTTCCTTACAGTCTTTATCTTCCATATCCTTTTCCACAGTAAATACTGATGCAAAATATTCATTTAGTATCTCCCCCATTTTCTGTGGCTCCACACAAAGGCCACCTTGCTGATCTTTGAGGGGCCCTATTCTCTCCCTAGTTACCCTTTTGTCCTTAATATATTTGTAAAAACCCTTTGGATTCTCCTTAATTCTATTTGCCAAAGCTACCTCATGTCCCCGTTTTGCCCTCCTGATTTCCCTCTTAAGTATACTCCTACTTTCTTTATACTCTAAGGATTCACTCGATCTATCCTGCCTATAGCTGTCACATGCTTCCTTCTTTTTCTTAACCAAACCCTCAATTTCTTTAGTCATCCAGTATTCCCTATACCTACCAGCCTTCCCTTTCACCCTGACAGGAATATACTTTCTCTGGATTCTTAGCTCATTTCTGAAGACTTCCCATTTTCCACCCATCCCTTTACCTGCGAACATCTGCCTCCAATCAGCTTTCGCAAGTTCTTGCCTAATACCGTCAAAATTGGCCTTTCTCCAATTTAGAACTTCAACTTTTAGATCTGATCTATCCTTTTCCATCATTATTTCAAAACAAATGGAAATACTACAGGAACTGACTTCGATGAAGGTGGATAAAACACCCAGTGCCAATAAATTGTCTCCTAGGCCATAAAAGAGGAAACACACAGATGCTTGGAGGATTATTTTCCAATCCTCACTAGATACATATAGTAAGAGGGGACTGGACATCCACTAACATTGTACCATTATTTAAAAAGAGGAAGAGGAATAGGCCAAATAATTATATGCTGGTCAACCTGACCACTATGTTGAGCAAATTACTAGAATCGATACTGAGAGACAGGATTGTTTTGTTTATGGAAAGTTGTGTCTTTCTAACTTAATTGAATGTTTTGGGTAAGTAATAAGGAGGAAGGTGGTGCAGTGAATGATGTCTGTGTGGATTTTAGGAAGGCATCTGATATCATCCACCTCGGGCCTGATGCTCTGCATCTCAAAGTACATTTGGAAGTGGCCCTACAAATAGCAGGTGCGTTGGTGATCATTTTGCAGCATTGTATAGACTCTGAAAATGGACTGGAGGGTAGTTAATGCATCAGCACTCTTTATAAAAGAATGGAGGGAGAAAACGGGGAACTATAGGCGGGTTAGCCTGACATCAGTGGTGGGGGAAATGCTGCAGTCAATCATTAAGTATATAATAACTGAGCATTTGGCAAGTGGCCACAGACTCAGCCCTATCAGCATACATTTACTAAAGGTAAATCATGCTTGATGAACCTTTTGGAATTTTTTGAGGATGTTACCTGCAGAGTAAGACAATGGTGAATCAGTAGATGTTGTGTATTTGGACTTGGACAAGTTGGGGCCAGTTCACTAGACATATTCAAGAGGGAGCTGGACATGACCCTTGCTGCTAAAGGGATCAAGGGGTATAGATGAAAGTGGGAATGGGATACTGAGAAAGCATGATCAACCATGATCATATTGAATATGGTGCAGGCTCGAAGGGCTGAATGGCCTACTCCAGCACTTATTTTCAGTGTTTCCATGTTTACCAGTCAAAAAAGTGAAAGTCCATGGGATTTAAAGGAATGTGGTGAATAAGATACAAAATTGGTTCAGTGACAGGAAACAAATGGCAATGGTTGTCCAATGTTTTGTGTAAAGACAAAGCCATTTTCAATGATGCTCAACATGTCCCTTTTAAATCTCTCCACTCATCTTAAACCTATGCCCTCTAGTTTTGGAATCTTTTACCCTGGGAAAAAGACCTTGGCTATTCATACTATCCAGGCCCCTCATGATTTTATAAACCTCTATAAGGTCACTCCTCAGCCATTGACGGTCCAGGGAAAAAAGCCCCAGCCTATTCAGCCTCTCCCTACAGCTCAAACCCTTCAACTCCAGCAACATCCTTGTAAATCTTTTCTGAACCCTTCCAAGTTTCACAACATCATTCCGACAGAAGGGAGACCAGAATTGTACAGTATTTTAAAAATGGCCTCACTGATGTCCTGTACAGGTCCTGTTCTTTTTCTCAGGAGGTGGTAAATAGTCTCAACTCCTATAATTAATGCATTGTCCAATGAAGGCAAGCATACCAAATGCCTTCTTCACCACCCTATATACAGTGATTCCATTTTCAAGGAACTACGCACCTCCATCCATAGGTGTCTTTGTTCAGAACACTTCCCAGGGCCTTACCATGAACGGGATAAATCCTGCCCTACTGTGCCTTACCAAAATGCAACACTTCACTTTTATTTAATTAAACTCCATCTGCCACTCCTTGGCCCACTGGCCCATCTGATCAAGGTCCTGCTGTACTCTGAGGTAACCTCTTTCACAGTCCACTACACTACCAACTTTGGCATCACCTGCTAACTTACTCACCATAACTCCTATATTCACATTCAATCCTTTATATAAATGATGAAAAGCAGTGAACCCAGCACTGATACTTGCAGCACACCACTGGTCAACCAAAATGGGAAAAGGACTGGCTTAAAAGCCAAATACTGTTGAAAGATTGCTTCACTGTTTAAAAGCAAGTTACTGACACCCACTGAAAATGCTGTTTACAAGCAGTGGAGAAAGCTTAGTTGCAGACAAACTGGAGTCAGGGCTCACAGTACAAATGGAGCTTTTGTCAACAAGTCGCTGATTGGTATGTGGAATAGTGACCAATTATCAAAGTCAGAGGCCTCCTTCCTCTGAATAACTATGTGACAGACTTCCAGGTAGCTGGAACATTTGGGGGGTGGGGGGGGTGAAGTTTTGAGAAGATTTGTAGCTCAGGTTGAGGTTCTGGATGTACATTTGCTCGCTGAGCTGGAAAGTTCATTTTCAGACGTTTCGTCACCATACCTAGGTAACATCAGTGAGCCTCCGGATGAAGCACTGGTGGTATGGTCCACATTTTATTTATGTGTCTAGGTTTCCTTGGGTTGGTGATGTCATTTCCTGTTCTTTTTCTCAGGGGTGGTAAATGGGATCGAAGTCAATGTTTTTGTTGATAGCGTTCCGGTTGGAATGCCATGCTTCTAGGAATTCTCACTCATGTCTATTTGGCTTGTCCTAGGATAGAGGTGTTGTCCTAATTGAAGTGGTGTCCTTCATCTGTATTTGAGGATACTAGTGAGAGAGGGTCATGTCGTCTTGTGGCTAGTTGATGTTCACGTATCCTGGTGGCTAGTTTTCTGTCTGTTTGTCCAATGTAGTGTTTGTAACAGTTCATGCAAGGTATTTTCAAAATGACATTAGTTTTGCTTGCTGTCTGTATAGGGTCTTTCAAGTTCATTAGCTGCTGTTTTAGTGTGTTGGTGGGTTTGTGGGCTACCATGATGCCAAGGGGTCTGAGTAGTCTGGCAGTCATTTCCGAGATGTCTTTGATGTAATAGAGAATGGTTAGGGTTTCTGATTGTGTTTTGTCTGCTTGTTTGGGTTTATTGCTCAAATTGGCGGACTGTGTTCATTGGGTACCCATTCTTTTTGAATACACTGTTTAGGTGATTTTCCTCTGCTCTTTGTAGTTCCTCTGTGCTGCAGTGTGTGGTGGCGCATTGAAAGAGTGTTCTAATGCAGCATTGCTTATGGAACTTGGGATGATGGCTCCTGTAGTTCAGTACTTGGTTTGTATGTGTTGTTTTCCTGTAGATGTTGGTTTGAAGTTCCCCATTGGCTGTTCGCTCTACTGCCACATCTGGGAATGGCAGTTTGTTACTGTTTTCCTCCTCTTTAGTGAGCTTTATGCCAGTAAGGGTATTATTGATGGTCTTGAAGGTTTCCTCTAATTTGTTTCATCCACGTAGCAGACCCAAAGTTTGGGTTGGATGGTTGGCAGAGCTGTTTGTTTGAGTCTCTGCATTACTGCAGGGATATGGGCCAAGTACTGGCAGGTGAGACTAGATTGGGTTGGGCTTTCTGGTTGGCATGGACGAGTTGAACCAAAGGATCTATTTCCATGCTGTACATCTCTATGAACCTCAACCTGAGCCACAAATCTTCTCAAAACCCGCTTATGGGAGATTATAATTTAAGGGTAAGGGGCAGAAGATTCAGAGGGGGTATGAGGAAAAAAATTCTTCTGATTCAGCAAGTGGTGGAAATCTGGAATGCACTGCCTGGGAAGGTAGTGGAGGCCTGAAACCTTACAATCATCAAAAAATATTTGAATGTGCACTTCAAATATCATAACGTGCATAGATGTGGCACATGTGCAGGAAATTAGTATTCGTGCACTTTTAGTGGTGGTTATGTCAGTGCAGGCTTGATGGGCGGAAGGGCCTTTTCTGCAAGGTAGGAATCTAAGAATCACCACCTGCCAGAAAGGGATTGCTTTCAACTGCAGCATCTGATCAACACATCCCTCTTTAAAATGCAGGGCTGCTTACACCTCCCTTTAAACCATGACCAAGACATGTTTTCAAAAAAAGAGATGATTGGTTCCAAGGGGCAAGCAGAGTTCTCCTGGCCATATCCTCCACCAAGTGTTTCTTTTTCCTTTGGGCTAATCTCGTGCTTGACAAGTCAGAAGTGTGGTGCTTCTCTCTCTTGCTTGCTCTCTCTCCTCAAACTCTCCCATTGTAAAGAGACTACTTTTAAGAGGCGATTGTATTCTGCTCAGCTTTTGAAAATGATTTCCCTGAATTCCAGCCAGTGGAAATTAGTTCTTGACAGTGTAATTTTTTTTGTGTTGCAAGCAATTTGCGAACCAGACTACTTAATTTCGGGACTAAACCTCAAATAAATATCCCAGATGGATATGAAAGCAACATATTGGTACACGAAACTGCTAGACCTGCAAAACTATGAGTAATGTTCACTCTTTAGTTTACCACAGGTGGTGAGGTGTTGCCATGTGTTTCATATTATTACACCAAACAATTCAGAGATGCCTCCGTGATCAAAGGTAAGGAATTACCTAACATTGAACCTTGAACAGACTTCCTGACTCTGAAGAGAGGGAAGCTTTCATTTTCACCACCACTCAGATCACCATTTACAATACAGTGCACATCACAAATTTCATTTGAGAGGACAGTCTGAGGTTGATGTATGCATAATAAAATAATCAGCATGGTTTCATGAGGGGACCATCATGTGACAAATTTATTACAGGCGTTTTGAGGAGGTAACAAGCAGGTTATAGGTAGTGGAACCAAAAGATTTCCAAAAGGCATTCGATAAGTGAACTTTTGTGGTAACTTAATAAGGTAAAAATGCCCATGGTGCTGGATGAAGATTGGAGATATAGTGGACAACAAAGGTGGTTACCTCAGAGTACAACAGGATCTTGATCAAATTCAGCTAATGGACCGAGGAGTGGCAGATGGAGTTTAATTTAGATAAATGTGAGGTGTTGCATTTTGTAAAGGCAAATCAGGGGAGAACTTATACACTTAATGGTAAGGTCCTGGGAAGTGCTGCTGAACAAAGAGACTTTGGAGTGCAGGTTCACAAATCCTTGAAAGTTGAGTCACAGGCGGATAGGATAGTGAAAAAGGCATTTGGTATGCTTTCCTTTATTGGTCAGTGCATTGAGTATCAGAGTTGGGAGATCATTTTGCTGCTGCATAGGATATTGGTTCGGCCACTTTTGAAACATTGTGGGCAGTTCTGGTCTCTCTGCTATAGGAAGGATGTTATGAAACTTGAAAGGGTCCAGAAAAGATTTACAAGGACGTTTCCAAGGGTTGGAGATGTATGAAAAGGCTGAATAGGCTGGGGTTATTTTCCCTGGAGATGAGGGGTAACCTTATGGAGGTTTATGAAATCATGAGGGGCATGGATAAGGTAAATAGACATGGTATTTTCCCAGGCATGGGGGTGTCCAAACTAGAGGGCATAGGTTTAAGGCAAGAAGAGAAAGATTTAAAAGGGACCTAAGAGGCAACTTTTTCATGTAGAGGGTGGTGCGTGTATGAAATGAGTTGTCAGAGGAAATGGTGAAGGCTAGTACAATCACAACATTTAAAAGGCATCTGGATAGGTAGATGAACAGGAAGGGTTTAAAAAGACACGGGCCAAATGCTGACAAATGGGACTAGATTTATTTAGGATATCTGATTTGCATGGAAAGTTGGATCGAAGGGTCTGTTTCTGTGCTGTACATCGTTCTGACTCTATGTACACATATGAGGAAAGATTGAATAAGCCACGGATGCTTTCCTTAAACCAGAAAAGTCTGAGGGGTGGCTTAACTGAAATGTTCAAAATAAGAGTTGTTTGTACAATGTGAACAGAGAAGACCCGTTTCCCTTCAATGAGAGCTCAATTACCAGAGGGCACAGACATAATTTGACTGGTAGAAGAATTAGAGGGGAGAAAGTGAGGACTGCAGATGCTGGAGATCAGAGCTGAAAATGTGTTGCTGGAAAAGCGCAGGTCAGGCAGCATCCAAGGAGCAGGAGAATCGACGTTAAAAAGAACCTGGATCTATGCATGAAGGGTTGCAACCTGCAAGCCTATGGGTCAGGATCATGTAAGTGGGATGAGAATGGGCGGCTAGGTTATTCAGCAGGCACAGCCATGATAGATGGAATATCCATTTTCTATGAAGGAAGTTGCACATCTCAGTCGGAAACAGTCAAGCCCTTATTTTGGGACTGTGATCCATCCTTGCAATACATCGCCAAATGGCCAGTTAGATATGGGGAAGTGACAGGATATAGTGAATCTATCGGGAAGATTTTTCATGTGAAGAAACAAAGGGATTGGTTAAAGTGTGTCTGCTTTAACGCAAGGGGTGTCCAAAATAAGAGTGACGAGCTTAGAGCATGGATCAGTACTTGGGACTATGATGTTGTTGCCATAACAGAGATGCGGGTTTCACTGGGGCAAGAATGGTTGCTAGTTGTTCCAGCGTTTAGAACATTTAAAAAGAACAGGGAGGGTGGAAAAAGAGGAGGGGGTGTAGCATTGTTAATCAAAGAGTGCATCACAGCTACAGAAATGAAGGTTATTGAGGAAGGTTTGTCAACTGAGTCAGAACGGGTCGAAGTTAGGAACAGCAAGGGAGAAGCCACCTCATTGGGGGTTTTCTACAGCCCACCTAATAACAGGAGGGAGATTGAACTACTCCTAGGCCAGCAGATTTTGGAAAAATGCAGATGTATTTGGGTTGTTGTTATGGGTGACTTCAAATTTCCCAATATTGACTGGAATCTCCTTTGTGCAGATGGTTTGGATGGAGCCGTTTTTGTCAGGTGTTCACAGGAGAATTTCCTTACTCAGTATGTAGACAGGCCGACAAGGAGAGAGGCCATTTTGGATTTGGTGCTCGGCAACGAGCCAAGACAGGGGTCAGATCTCGCAGTGGGAGAGCACTTTGGTGACATTGACCACAACTGCCTCACATTTACCATAGCCTTGGAGAGGGAAAGGAGCAGTTACCAAGGGAAGATACTTAATTGTGGAAAAGGAAATTATGACACGATCAGACAGGAGTTGGGAAGTACAGATTGGGAGCAATTGTTCCACAGGAAGAGCACAGCAGACATGTGGAGACTATTTAAGCAGTTGTTGCGAGTGATGCATGAATTTGTTCCTCTGAGACAGGTAAGAAGGGGTAAGATTAAGGAGCCTTGGATGACGAGAACAGAGGAGCTTCTCGTCAAAAGGAAGAAGGCAGCCTACATAAAGTGGAAGAAGCAAGGATCTAGCACAGCTTTTTTAGAGGATTACAGACTTACTAGAAAGGAGCGCAGAAATGGACTGAGGAGAGCCAGGAGGGGGCACGAGAAAGGCTTAGTAGGAAGGATTAGGGAGAAACCAAAGACATTTCACACATACATGAGGAACAAGAGAATGATCAGGGAGAAGGTAGGGCAGATCAGAGGTAGCGTAGGGAACTTGTGCCTGGAGTCTGAGCAGATAGAAGAAGCCCTAAAGGAGTTTTTTGCTTTGGTTTTCACTAAGGAAAGGGACCTTGTTGTGAATGAGAACTTTGAGGAGCTGGGATACAGGCTTGAACAGATCAAGATTGATGAAGTTGATGTGCTGGAAACTTTGGCAAACATTAAGATTAATAAGTTCCCAGGGCCAAACCAGATTTATCCTAGGCTGCTCCAGGAAACAAGAAAGGAGGTTGCTAAGCCGCTGGCAAAGATCTTTGCTTCCTCACTCTCCACGGGAGTCCTACCAGAGGATTGGAAGGAGACGAATGTTGTTCCTCTTTTCAAGAAGGGGAATAGAGAAATCCCTGGCAATTACAGACCAGTCAGTCGTATGTCTGTGGTCAGCAAGGTTTTGGAAAGAATTCCAAGGGACAGGATTTATGATTTTTTTGGAAAAGCATAGCGTGATTAAAGGTAGTCAGCATGGCTTTGTGAGGGGTACGTCATGCCTCACAAATCTTACTGAGTTCTTTGAGGAGGTGACGAGACAAGTCAACAAAGGTCGAACAGTGAATGTAGTGTACATGGACTTCAGCAAGGCATTTGATAAAGTTCCCCATGGTAGGCTCATTCATAAAGTCAGGAAGCATGGGATACAGGAGATCTGGCTGTCTGGATTTAGAATTGGCCGGATGACAGAAGGCAGAGAGTGGTTGTGGATGGAAAGTATTCTGCCTGGAGTTCAGTGTTGAGTGGGGTCCCGCAGGACTCTGTTCTTGGGCCTCTGCTCTTTGTAGTTTTTATAAATGAATGGATGAGGAGATTGAGGGGGTGGGTTAGTAGATTTGCAAATGACACAAAGGTTGGAGGCGCCATTGATATTAGTGAGGACTATTGCAGGCTGCAGCGCGACAGGATGCAGAGCTGGGCTGAGAAATGGCAGATGGAGTTCAACCTGGATAAATGCGAAGTGATGCATTTTGGAAGGTCGAACTCGAATGCTGAATATAGGATTAAAGACTGAATTCTTGGCAGTGTGGAGGAACAGAGGGATTTTGGTGTTCAAGTGCATAGATCCCTCAAAATTACCACCCAAGTGGATAGGGTTGTTAAGAAAGCATACGGTGTTTTGGCTTTCATTAACAGGAGGATCGAGTTTAAGAGCTACGAGGTTTTGCTACAGCTCTACAAGTCCCTGGTGAGACCACACTTGGAATATTGTGTCCAGTTCTGGTTGCCCTACTATAGGAAAGATACAGAGGCTTTGGAGAGGGTGCAAAGAAGGTTTACCAGGATGCTGCCTGGATTGGAGGGCTTGTCTTACAAAGAAAGGTTGACTAAGCTCGGACTTTTCTCACGAGAGAGGAGGAGGGGGAGAGGTGATCGAGGTATACAAGGTAATGAGAGGCATGGATAGAGTCAATAGCCAGAGACTTTTCCCCAGGGCAGGATTGACTGGCACGAGGGGTCATAGTTTTAAGATATTAGGAGGAAGGTATAGAGGAGATGTCAGAGGTAGGTTCTTTACGCAGAGAGTTGTAAATGCATGGAATGCGATGCCAGCGTGGTGTTGGAAGCAGAGTCATTGGGCACATTTAAGCAACTGCTGGACATGCACATGGACAGGTCATTTCATTTTAGATTAGGAATAATCCTTGGCACAACATTGTGGGCTGAAGGGCCTGTTCTGTGCTGTACTGTTCTATGCCCTTGGAAATATGAACTGTAATGAACTGACTGCAGTACATTTGGATAGGTACACCCATAATGCCATTACGGAATGAGTTTTAGGATTTTAACCCAGCAACACTGAACGTTTGATCATATATTTCCAAGCCAGGATGAGGAGTGCCATGGAGGCAGACTTGCGGATGGTGGTGTTTACATAAGACACTGGAGCAGAAGTAAACCTTTCGGCCCATTGAGCTTGCTCCACCATTCAATGAGACCATGGCTGATCTGATAGTCATCAATTCCACCTTCCTGCTTTATCCCCACAACCTTGATTTCTCTGAATGATGAACAATCTCTTAGCTTTGAATATACTTAATGTCCTAACCTCTATAGCTCTCTGCAGTAAACAGCTTCACATAGTCATTACCCTTGGAGGAAAAACTTTCTCCTCATTTTTATCTTAAATGGATGACACCTCATTCTGAAATTATGCCCTCTGATTCTAGACTCTCCTCACAAGGGGAAAACAACCTCTCTGCATCTACCCTGTAAAGCCTTCTAAAAGTCTTATACATTTCAATAACGTCTGCTCTCATTTTTCTAAACCTGCAATGACTAAAGGGGTAACCTTTTCACACAGAATTTGGTTTGTCTATGGAATGAGCGACCAGAGGAAGTGGTGCAGGCTGTTATAATTACAACATTTAAAAGTTATCTGGATGGGTATACAAAGAAAGGGTTTAAAGGGATATGGGTCAAATGCTGACAAATGGGACTAGGTCAGATGGGGATGTCTGATCGTCATGTATGAGTTGGACTGAAGGGTCTGTTTTCATGCTATATGTCTGAGTACAACCTAATTAACCTCTCATGAGAAAATCCCTCTATAACCAGGTTCAGCCTAATGAACCTTTTCTGGGCTGCCTTAAATAAGGGGAGCGAAGTGTTCAGTGTTCCAGGTGGGGTCTGATGGGTGCCATGCACAGTTTTAGTAAGACTTTCCCTATTTTGATGCTCAACAGTAATCAGTAAGGATAGACGACCACATCTCCTCCACAATAATCCTCAACACTGATGCCCTGCAAGGCTACGTACTCAGCCTCTTACTATACTCCTTATACATTCACGACTGTGTGGCCAAAGTCTGCTCGAACTCCACTTACATGTTTGCTGATGACACCACCGTAGATCTTAACTAATGACAAGACAGCATAAAGGAAAGAGATAAAGAGCACAGTGACATGGTGTAAAGACAACAATCTCTCTCTCAATGCCAGCAAAATTAAGGAACTGGTCATCGACTTCAGGAAGTACAGTGGAAACACCCCTGTCTGTATCAACGTTGCTGAGGTGGAGGTGGTTGGGAGCTTCAAGCTCCTAGGAGTAAATAGCCCCAAACAATCTATCCTGGTCCATCCACATCGATGCTATGGTCAAGAAAACACACCAATGCCTCTACTTCCTCAGGAGGCTAAGGAAATTCAGTATGTCTACAATGACTCCTCTATTTTTGTAGATGCACCATTGAAAGCATCCCAAACCAAAAGAGAAAATGCTGGAAAATCTCAACAGGTCTGGCAGCATCTGTAAGCAGAGAAAATAGCTGATGTTTCAAGTCTAACTGACCCTTTGTCAAAGCTTTGACAAAGGGTCAGTTAGATTCGAAACGTCAGCTCTTTTCTCTCCTTACAGATGCTGCCAGACCCGCTGAGATTTTCCAGCATTTTCTCTTTTGGTTTCAGATTCCAGCATCCACAGTAATTTGCTTTTATATAGAAAGCATGCCATCTGGGTGCAACAGCTCTGCCAAGACTGCAAGAAATTAAAGAGATTTGTGAATGCAGCCCAGTCATAGGGTTATTGTCATAGAGAAGTACAGCATGGAAACAGATCCTTCAGTCCAACTCATCCATGCCGACCTGATATTCTGAATTAACCCAGCCCCATTTGCCAGCATTTGGCCAATATCACTCAAGCCAGCTTTCCATCCATTGACTCGGTCTATACTTCCTGCTGCCTTGGGAAAGCAGCCAATATAATCACTCCAGTTACACTCTCTTCCATCGGGCAGAAGACACTGAAGTTTGAAAACACATACCAACAGATTTAAGAATAGCTTCTTCCCCTCAGTTAGACTCTTCAACTGATCTCTCATATTAAAGTTGATCTTTCTCTGCCCTTCTCTGTAGCTGTAAACACTATAATTCTGCATTCTGTTCTATTACTCCTATACTTACGTATGGTATGGTTTGCCTGGATAGCATGCAACACAATACGTTTCACTGTATCTCGGTACGTGACCATAATAAATTAAATTGCCTTTGAAATAAAGGCCAACTCTCCATTTGCCTCTCCATTACCTGCTGAATTTGAATACTAGCTTTTTACGATTATTGCACAAGGACTCCCAAATGTCTGTGCGCTGCAGCTTTCTGCAATATTTCTTCATTTAAATAACAGGCCTTCTACTCTTCCTATTAGAATGTATAACCTCACATTTTTTCAACTTATATTCCATTGCTCAATCACTGAACCGGTTTATATTCCTCTGCAGACATTTTGTGTCATCATGCCCACTTGCCTTCCCACCTACTTTGTGTCATCCACAAACTTGGTGATAGAAAGTTCACTTCCTTTATTCAAGTTAGAAATATATATTCAAAGATCCTCAGACAGCACCTTCCAAAGCCACAAGCACTTCCATCGAGAAGGACAAGGGCAGCAGATACATGGGAACACCTCCAAGCTACTCACCATCCTGATTTGGAAATATATCACCATTCCTTCACTCTGGCTGGGTCAAAATCGTGGTCTTCACTGAGGGCATTGTGGGTCAATCTGCAATGGTTCAATAAGGCAGCTCACCCCCACCTTCTCAAGGGCAACGAATGATGGGAAATAAATGCTGGCCAACCGGCAATCCCCACAGCCCATGAGTGAGTTAAAAAAAATTCTACTGAAAATAACTGTGGCCTCAGTACTGATGCCTATGTAGTGCACCACAAGTTAAAAGTTGCCATCCTGAAAATGCCCTCAAACCTTTTCTTCTATCCAATAGCCAATTTTTTTTTATCTAGGCTAATATATAACTCCAACACCATTGGCTCTTATCTTATTAAGTTACCTTATGTGCTGTACCTTACCAAACGGCTTTTTGAAATGCAAATACATTAGATCCACTGGTTTCCCCTTTATCTCTCCTGCTTGTTACCTTCTCAAAGAACTGCATCAAATTTATAAAGTGTGATGTCCCCATTCATGAAACTGTGTGACTAAATTATATATTTACCATTATCTGCTGCCCATGTCCTTATTGTAAAGGTTTGGAAAATATTACATAAGAAGCTGCTGTATAAGGAGGGTGCATCACCTGGATGGGACACAGCTTTGCTAAGGGATGGTGGAGGGACAGAATGTTTAACAATGTAATCCCAATCAAGTGGGCTGCTTTGTTATACTATATTTAAGATGCTCTTTTTTAAGAAAGGAACTGTTGGAGGCTCATGATCAGTAAGCTTCGCATGAGCTCTTGGGAACCATCCTGATTAAGACACAGCCCAGAGTGTGGGAATGCTTCTGGGAATTTGGAGCACAGTGAGAATTCACTACAAGAGGGAAGATGTGCTTTTTGCTCCTTTTTTTAAGAAGATATATAGTTCGTAAGGCATATATTCTAGAGTAACAAGGACCCAGGGAATAAGGGCCATATAGTAATCAATGTTATTTGATATTAAGCAAAAAGATTTTATTTAAAAGTGGTAAGACGCGGCGGGTGAGCTCAAAGCTATAGTGTGCTCCTCTTGCTCTATGTGGGAGGATGGGAATATTTCCAGTGCACAGCGCCAGCATGTGTGCAGGAAGTGTCTCCAGCTGCAGCTCCTGGAAGACTGGGTTTTTGAGCTAGATTAGCAGATAGGGATATTATGGAGCATCCATGAGACGGAAAGAGCCGTCGTTAGCACATAGAGGTGGTCACTAAAATAACTCCACAGAGGCTGGTATCCTGTCACCAAGTCACTCTTTATTTACACGTGCATAGGATTTGACACTGGTCCAGCTTCCTCAGAGCCAGCTTCAAAAGTGAACAGAACACCTGACACTCCGGTTTCTATCTATTAGCCAGGGCTCCGTGAGTGAATCAGATTAACAGCCCCAGTCATGTAACTCTAATTCAACATAGTCCCCTGGTTGACCTTGTTACAATCACTACAATGACACTGCAGGCAATGACTCCACAGGTGGGAAGGGAATGAGAGACTACAGGATGAGAACAAAAAATGCCGGAAGTCACAGCAGGTCAGGCAACATCCATGGAGACACAGCAAGCTAACGTTTCATGTCTAGATCACTCTTCATCAGAGACTACAGGACGGTACATTTCCTCCTTGATGCAAGGAAATCCCAGTGCAACCACAGGACATTGTGGAGGGAGAGGGCGAATTGTCAGTGTTCGCGGTTCACATTGGTACCAACTACAGAGGTTAACAAAAAGTGATGAGGTTGTAAAAGCAGAATATTGGAAGCTAGGAAGTCAACTGAAAAGTCCAACTGAAAAGTCCTACTGAAAAGTAGGACCTCAAAGGAAACGATGTTGGGATTACTAACAGTGCCACATGCTGTCAGAGTGGAAACAGCAGGATATTTCATAAGAATATGTAGCTGAAGAAATGGTAATAAGGGGGAGGGTATCAGATTCCTGGGGACATGGGGACTGGTTCTGAGGAAAGGTGGGACCAGTACAAATTGACTGAGCTACACCTGAATAGAACCGGAACTGATGTCTTGGGACAGTGTTTCCGACAGTGGCTGGGGAGGCTTTAAATTAAAACGGCAGAGGAAAAGGAGTCAGAGGAAGAGGATTCAAGGTCAAGAACAAAATTCAGAAAGGGGAATCAGAAAAGTGACGCAGAGAAACCAAGGGCCAGAATCAAGTAGGGACACAGTGAAAAAAATAGTGGGAACAGGGCAAGAAACGTTAAGATGACATCCCAGATGAGCTCCTATTTCAGGGACTGCAATTTCCCCTCCCATGTAATCAACAATACCCTCCAGCACATCTCCTCCACTTTCCGCATCTCCGCCCTCAAACCCCACCCATTCAAGGATAGATCCCTCAGTCCTCCCCTTCCACCCCACTCATCTCCAGATACAGCGCATTATCCTTCACCATTTCCACCACCTTCAGTCAGACTCCACCAGCAAAGATGTATTTCCCTCCCCACCCCTACCTGCATTCCGTAGAAACTATTCACTCCATGACTTTTTTGTTAGGTCTATGCGCCCCTACCTTCCACACCCAGCAGCTTCCCTTGATGCCACAAGAGGTGTAAAGCCTGCGCCCATATCGCCCCGCTCATCTCTGTCCAAGGATCCAAAGGATCTTTTCACATCTGGCAGAGATTTTCCTGCACATCCACCCACCTCATCTACTGTGTCCATTGCTCTCGATGTAGTCTCCTCTACATTGGGGAGACAGGGTGCCAACTCACGAAGCGTTTCAAGGAACATCTCTAGGACACATGCACCAAAAAACCCCACCACCCTATGGCCAACCACTTCAAGTCCTGGGCCTCCTCCACTACCAAATCAAAACCACCCACCAACTAGAGGAAGAACACCTCATCTTCCACCTTGGGACTTAGCAACCACACAGAGTCAACACTGTCTTCACTAGTTTCCAAACGTCCCTTTCCCCAACTTCATCCCAGATCCCACCCTCCAACTCAGCGCCATCATCTTGATCTATCCATCTTCCTTCCCACCTATCTGCTCCACCCTCCCCACCAACCTATCACAAATACTACACCCCCAACCTGCATCCCCTTCCCACCTGCCTTCCCCCAGCCACACCCCCAAAACCCTCCACATTCCTGATGAAGAGCTTAAACCCAAAACGTTAACTCTCCTGCTCCCGGGATGCTTCCTGACCTGCTGTGCTTTTCCAGCACCACAATTTTTGACCTTGGGGATAAGTGACCATAACATGATTGAATTCTTTAGCAAGATAGAGGGTAACATGGTTGATTCAGAGACTGGAACCTTGAATCGAAACAGAGGAAACTACGATGACATGAGGTACAAGTTGGCTATGACAAGTTGGGGAATGTTTCTTCGACAGATGATGGTGGAAAGGCAATGGCAAACATTCAAAATGCACCCAGGGTGAACTGCAATGATTTGATGAGTGACATTTGATGAAACTTCAATTGATCAGGATTATATTTCCTGGAATGTAAAATAATGAGGTGGGAATCTCATAAATCTATAAAATACTAATAGGATTAAGCAGGAAGGATGTTACCAATGGCAGGGAAGTCAAAAGCAGGGGTCATTGTTTAAGGATACAGAGTAAACCATTTAGGACTGAGAGGAAGAGAAACTTCTTCAACCAGAGATTGGTAAACCTGTAAAATGTGTTACTACAGAAAGCAATTGAGGACAAAACATTGCATAGTTTCAAGAAGGAGTCAGGTACAACACTTGGGATGAAAGGGGTCAAAGGACATGAGGGAATGGAGGAAGAGGCTATGAGTTCGATGATGCAATTACCACAATGAATAGTGGAGCAGGATCCGAAAGGCCAAATGGCCTACTGCTGTTCCTATTTTCTATGAGTTATGTCCTGGATGGTGTCATGATTCTTAAGTGTTTTTGGAGTTGCACTCATGAAGATAAGTAGAGAGCATTCCATCCACTTCTGAATTGTACCTTGCAGCTGGTGAGCAAGCTTTGGGGAGTCAGGAGGCGAGTTACATGCCACAGAAATTGTAGCTTCTGAACTGCTGTGATAGCCACGGTAATCATATGGCTAGCATTCAATTCCTTGGCAATAGTAACCCTCAGGAGGCTGGCCTTGGTGAATTCGGTAATGGCAATGCCATTCAATATCAACGGACAATGGTCAAATTCTCTCATTTCAGAGACAGCATAAATGTTACTTGCCAAGTCAGCCTAAATTTGGATACTGTCCAGGTCTTGTTGCATTTGGACTGCTTCAGTATCAGAGTCGTGATTGGTGCTTAACAGTGTACATTCATCAGCAAACATCCCGTGTGACCTTATGGAAGAGACAAGGTTATTGACAGTTGGGCCGAGGACACTACTGTGAAGAACTCCTTCAGAGATGCCCTGAAGCTGACCGATCTCCAACTACCACAACCATCTTCTTATGTGCCAAGTATGGCTCCAACCAGCAGAGAGCTTTCCTCCCAACTCCCATCAACTCCAGTTCTGCTGGGGCTTCTTGATACCACATTCAGCCAAAGGTGACCTTGACATCAAGGGCAGTCGCTCTCACATCCCCTTGAGTTCAGTTCTTCTTGAACCAAGGCTATAATGAGTTGAGTGGCCCTGGCATAAACATTTTATTACATGCTTTGTGTGATTCCATACTAGGGAAGAGTTTTTCCCAGATTCTGACTGAGCTGATAATTTGAGAGTCAGTCATAAACTTATAGAATAGCAGCTGAGTCTCAAGAGGTTGAATAGCCTACTCCTAATTTGTATTTTTGAATGCATGTAAAGTCAAATTCTCTGCCCAAACCTGTCCAGCTCTCTCCTTTAAGACAACGCATAAGACCTACTGCTGAGTTTTTGTCACCTGCCACAATATCTCATGGTTTACTGTCAATTTCTGTTTGATAATGATGCAGTGAAGTTCTTCACAATAGATACTACATAAATTCAAGTTGTTGCTCATATATTCATAGTTCAGGTCGGGTTATTTTACAGCAGCTCACAGGTTTGCAGAAGATGGGAAGAGATTAACAGCAGGTGCTTACAACAGCTAAATATAAATCTCCAGGTTAAAATATGACGTCAAAAACCTGGTCGTCTTTGACTGAATTCCCAGAAAAGATACACACACTTTACCAGTTAGGTGTTATTTACAGAACAATCCAACACTGACAAATGTTAAGAAAATTATTCTCCAATGTTAAAAATGCACCTAGCATCCCATTCAGACGGTATGTTCACTCTCTTTTGTGAAACTAACCAGTGCAGATCAGGAATGACCAAAGGTCAGTCTGAGGAAAGGTCATTGGATCTGAAACATTAACTCTGATTTCTGTCCATAGATGCTGCCAGACCTACCGAGTTTTCCAAGCAATTTCTGTTTTTGTTTTTGATTTTCAGCAAATGCAGTTCTTTGTGTTTATATTTAAAGGTCAGTTCACGGTCTGATGATTTAGCAGAGTTCATGCAGGCTGACAATTGAAATAATTAAATTGATCTTTGTTCCAGGGTCTAGTGAAATAAACTGGTATCATACAGCACCCTTAAGTTAGGAAAACTTCCCTTGCATCACTGGAGGCAAGGCAAACGTGATATTAAGTCACCAGAGATGTTTAGAGTGAGTAACCAGAAGGAAGGTGGCAGATATTAAGAGCATAGCAAAAGAGGAACAAGAAACAAGAGGTTTAGAGACAGAATTGCAGAGCTCAGCATTGAAGCCTCTCAAGGTACAGTTCCCAGTGGCAAGTGGTAAGGGAGTGTGTTGCAGAAATGCAAGAAGTCAAGCAATTTTTTAACTCCTCTGTTACCAGCCTTGTGCATTACAAAGTAGGTTTTAAGGTGAAAACTGGGATTAGCTGTGATGTGTGTGAAGGGACCTTTACAGTTCAGAAGTCAAAGGTTGACACCTTTTGGGAAATTAAACTTTAGGAAAACTAAAATAATGAGAACATTTCTAATAATACAGGATGCAACTCTGGAAGCTCCAGGGAACACAATCCATTGCTATCTTCCTGATTAGATTACAAGATCAGCAGATAAATACAGCTCAGTTATTTTATTGTGAAGAGGATCAGTGGAGGCTATGGGGTACAAAACATTGGCTAGGATGGCACTGTAACAGGCAGGTCACCCATAAAAACACATTACCCACTGTTACTTTCACAAGGATTTATGATGCTAATCACCTGTACACACATTTGCAGCTGGGGATACAGCTGACAAAATGGAGCAAGGTTTGGAGGAGATAAAAAGGCATCAAACCCTTAAAAGGTCACAGACAGAGAGAATCAATTAAATTCTCAGATATTTGGGGCATTATGACAGCGCAGGAATGGGTCAGGCATTCCCAGCCCTAACAGAGGGAAAACAGCACTGAGGGCCCCTGCCCTGACAGAGGGGGAACAGCACTGAGGGCCCCTGCCCTGACAGAGGGGGAACAGCACTGACGGCCCCTGTCCTGACAGAGGGGGAACAGCACTGACGGCCCCTGTCCTGACAGAGGGGGAACAGCACTGAGGGCCCCTGCCCTGACAGAGGGGGAACAGCACTGACGGCCCCTGCCCTGACAGAGGGGGAACAGCACTGAGGGCCCAATAGCTGTGGTGTAGTGCCTCTGAGATAGGTTCAATACATCGATGAATAGGTTAATTAGTAAGGAATACCAAGGGGTTGTCACTTGTTTATTTGGTTTAATTTAGTTTAATTTGGCTTTACTGTTTTTTCACATTTTAAGACACACATTAAGGCTTCATGACAAAATACCAGTAGGTTCAGGTTGAGATCCCACCTGTCCTGAACACGCTGCAACACATCTAAACATCTAAAGAAGTACTTAAAGAAACATTTACAATAGTCAGCAGATATACATCATTGCTATATGCTTAGTAAAGACTTGGTTTGAATTGTTCCTTCACCAACCGGCTATGAGTGGAACAGAGCGCAGGAATTTAACCCAGCGGCCTCCCACGTTTTCCCCCCCCCCCCCGCCAGTTATCTAATTTATCTTGTTGCTGTTTGAGACAGTGTGCTGTGTGTAAACTGTCTGCTGCATTTCTTACATTCTAATAGCATTCAATCTTCAAAATTACTTTACTAATTAGGAAGTTCATTGAGTCATCTTGAAGTTATGAAAAACACTATCAATTGCAAATCCTTATTTAATTTCCCAAACTGTGTTACTCAGATATAACAAAAATGACAACTTTCTGCCCATTCCATTGCTGTTGATCCTCTAAATGCTTTCTACAGGTCGCTGCACAGTTTGCTAAACCCCATACTTCTGTATTAACAGTGAATCCTACGACTGCACTGCTTACACCAAACTCAAAATTACTAATGCATAAGCTGAGATCAATAGCTCCTAGGAATGTCACTTCCATCTCTGCAGGCCAAGCAACACCTGTTTACACTGACCCTTTCTCCCTAATCTTATATTCAACACTTTATTCAAGCTGTTAGAGTTTCTGTTACTATTTCCCTGATCATTACAAACACTACATCCAATCTCTTGAATTTACACAGCACATCATTTATTTAATCGGCAACCACTAAAAATAATAATATTAATTTTATTTGTCAAATACAACTTGCCTTGCACAAATCAATTTATGCTCAATTAACTCATGCATGTAGTTTAAGAGTTTAGCCAGAGATGACATTAGACCAACTATCCTGTTGTTAGCTGATTTTTTTTTCCATTAATGGGCATCACTGGCTGGTCAGCATTTATTGCCCCTCCTTAATTGTCCAGAGGGCAGTTAAGAATCAATCACATTGCTGTGGGTCTAGAGTCACATGTCGTTCAGACCAGGTAATGATGGCAGTTTCCTTCCCTAATGGACATTAGTGACTCAGATGGATTTTTCTGATAATCGACAATGGATTCATGGTCATCATTAGACTCCGAATTCCAGATTTTTATTACATTCAAATTCTGCCTTGGCAGGATTTGAACATGGGGTCCCAGAACATTATCTGGATCTCTGGTTTAGCAGTTCAGGGATTTTACCTCTAGGCCATTCCCTCCCTTAATTTATACCTCTTGTCCTTCAGCTACTCTTCTGCCAACAATGTAATGTACAGAAAAATATGGCCAGATCCTGTGCCATCTCCTCTCATTTCTTTTAAAAGTCAAGTGCTCAGGGCTTTGTGAGTTATCCAACCTGAGTTCAAATGATCATTAGCTATCTTTTAGAACCAACACTTTTCTACACCAGGTGAGATGACAGGAGCCAAGCTGTCAAGCTTTGTCCACCAGATGCAGAAATTACCAATGAACAGATCTCACAGGATGATCATCTGCAAGTACAACAGATTGTTAATGTGCTCACAGGACTAGCAGAGGTCCTTCTGCAATATGCCTTGGATACAGTAAACTAGAATCTTACTGTGTTGTCAAGATACATGTTATATATCTTCATTTCCCTCAAAAACATTTCATCTCTGTCAAAAACACAACTCTATCTGCCAACAACATTATTTCAACTGGATGTTAAAGACCCCATGTTCAGAGAAGCATTGGAGGTCCTCTAGACCAAGGTAATTCCCTGATCGATGAACAAAACTTAACTGGTGACTCATCTCACTACTTTGTAAAAGATTTATATACATGTTGTTACACACAGTAAGTCACTGTACAAAACAAACTTTCAGAAACCTGATAAGCCCTTATAAAAGCCTAAATCTTTCTTATAGATAGAATGACAGAACAGGAGGCTCCTGTTTGGCCTACCATAACTAAGCTGCTTCTTTGAAAGAACTATTCAATTTGCCCAACTTTCTGCTCTTTCCCAGATCTCTCCAGATATATTTCCTTTTTAAATCAGCACGTTCAATATGAGAATAACTTGTTGCTTAAAAATTATTTATCCTCATTTGCCAATTATCTAAAATGTATGTTCTCTGCTAATCAATCCTCCTCCTGTCCAGTTTCAGCTTATTCATTTTTGTCAAAACACCTCGCTGTACTCTTCTGTTAAATCTGCTGCAAGTACAAATTCAGCTTCTCTGAGCTTTTCAGAGCCACAGAGGTCTACAGTACAGGATGAGGCCCTTTGACCCATTGAGTCTGCACCACTCAAAAACAACCATTTAAGTATTTTAATCCCATTTTCCAGCACTTGGCCCACAGCCTTGTATGCCTTGGTATTGTAACTGCACATCTAAATACTTCTTACATGCAATGAATATTTCCTCTACCGCCCTTATTTGCAGTGAGTTCCAGATTCCCACCGCCTTCTGGGTGAAAGAAAAATGTTTGAATCTACTCCTCCTCACTTTAAAGCTATGCTCCATGGTAAACTGTAACTCGTCTGTAACTGAGGTCCCCTGTTCCTGGTCCCTTATTAGTAAATGTCCTCTGCACCTTCTCTGAAGCCTTGACACTCCATCATGAGTGTGGCAGTCAGACACTAATAATACAGGTAAGGCCTAACTAATGTTTTATAAAGGTTCAAGACCACATCTTTGCTTTTGTACTCTCTGCTTCTAGTTATAAAGCCCAAGATCTTATACATTAAAAGAAAATAAACTACCTTATCAACTTGTCCTGTCAATTTCACACCACACTTTCACGGTCTCCTCATATAAAAGGTAAAAATATTTACATGTTTTGTGTAGTGGTCTGATATATTAGACAGACAACAAAGAACCTTCACATCTGAACCCTGCAAAATGCAGCAATCCATTGTAAATCCCATTCTGTACTCCGTCAGAGACCACTGCAAGTTGTTACCATGGGAAACCTAAAACGCCGTGACAACAACTGCAATTAAGAGTACAGATAATTATAGAATCATAGAATATTGAATGCAGGAGGCCATTCAGCAAATAGCACTTGCTATTTCAAAGAGCAATCAGTTAGTCCATCTCCTCCAATCTTTCCCCATATTCCTGTGATGTTTTTTAAATTCCTGTCGAAGTTTACTCCTGAATTAGCATCTACCATCTCATGTTATTCAGGTCGATAGATTAATACACAAGAACCATGAAAACTCCCAGTCTGCACTGCGTTCCATGATCTTAGTGAGTTGAGTCATAACTGGCCTTTGCTGTTCTGCTTTGGAAAGACAAAGCAAGCACAGAAAAAAAAATAAACTCCATCAGCCAGGGCCTGGGCTCAGATTCCAGCTGCCTATCAAAAGTGCTTGCACAGCAGTCAAGTGAACGGGATAGGATAGATGTGTCCATGACGTAACACCCACTTTCCCTGCAGGCAACTGACACAGACTGCCAAGGCACACACGTGAAGAAAGCGGCACTGGAGACTAACCAGCATGTAGTAAACGCCACAGTGGAAACCAGGGAGTGGAAAAAGTCAGAAGGCAGGACTATTTCATAAAAACATACTGTTAACTCCTGATATAAAACAGGAAATGGGGAAATCAGATTGGAGCACTCACCAGTTTTTCTTTTTTCTGTATTTTCATTATGTAGTTTTCAAACAGCCAGCTTAGTCTCTGCAATGATAGAATCACATGAATTGTCAGTTAAAGTTAGCAGATATATAAAGAAATGTTATTCAATTGCAAATTTCCCATACAATAGCAATGGTCAGTCAATGAAATACACTCGATAACTTGCCCACAGAGCCACCTAGTGTTGGAGCCAAATATTGTGACAGTTGAAAACAGAATTGAATAATAATGTTGACATAGCAATTTACTATGTTAAACAATAACTAACATAACAAGGAGTAAGGTTTGTGGACATGAGTGTTTTCCATATACCTATAGAAATGTTGGAAGTCTAGCCAAAATCATGCTGACAGCAGCAGACAGCCAAATAAAATGCCAGTTCGCAGCAAAAAGACAAAGAAAGCCTAGACAGCTATACTGATACGTAGAATGGGTACAATGTTAGGTTAGATCTTGGAAGGCAGAACTAACGATGCACTTGAAGAAATCTAGAAATGATGATCGGAACAAAAAGGCTTTGGTTTGTGACTGTCATTTTTCCCCAACGTCACCATTCAACAAGATAATGGATGGTGCAAACCAGTGCAACAAAATTTACCAATTGCAATCTCCAAATGCCTCAATCGCTGAGCAGCCACAGTTTGCATTTTTCCAACACCACACAACCATTTCAGTGGGAAAAAAAGCTGTTTCTCATCTCAGCCCTAAACAGACAAACTCTTATCCTAAAATGATACCTCCAAGTTCCTCGTGCAGCAGTGACTTCCTGAAGTGCACTGAATGAATGAATGATTTTATCAGCATGAGCACAATCTCTGATTGGCCACACAGCCAACAGGAAGCTTTGCTTCCAGAACTAGGCAGGGAAACGATCTGTCAGAATCTATGCTGTTAAACCCTCTAAAAACATTATACATCTCATTAAGATCATTGCTCATTCTTTTAAACTCTGGAGAAAACAGGCCATTCAGCTCTCTCTCCTTGTAAGACAATGGTCCCACCACAGGAATCAATCTTCACTGCATCTACTCTCATACAAATGTATGCTTCCTTAAGTAAAGAGATGAAATCTGTGTGTAGGTGAGTCTTTTCCAAAGCTCGACATAGCTGCAGCAAAACATCTTTACTTCATACTCCAACCATTCAATGGTGGTCTTCCTTACTGCTTGTAATATGTGCATGTTCATGGATATTTGAACTTCTACTTTCCTCATGAAAGGAAATTGTTTCGCAATAAATATCTTAATCAACGTCCTGGATCATTTTGAATTGCTTAGTTAGGTCACTCCTTAAACTTCTCTACTTGAGACAAGATGAGGAGGATGTAGTCATGTCTGATGCAACTACTGAGTTCACTCAGATAATGGCCTTTGTGGATCACAGAAGCACAATTCTACACTTAGAATTCAGTATGAAATCCAATAAGAGATTAGGCTATAGGTTTGGAGGGCGCACACAATAAAAAAATTTCAAAAGTGAAGACGAAAGTGACTCGTAGAATTTCATCAAATGGACAACGGCATTAAATTGGACCAACATACAGGCGTCAGATCTGGGGAGCGAGGAATTAATAAGCTTGCACAAAGCACTCTACTGAAATATTGAATCAAATTCTGGTCAGTACAGAACGTGGGAACTTGAAACCCATGAAATGAATTTCAAGGAAGAAGCCTGAAAGCTGTCTGGTAAAGTAAGAGCTGCAGTAGGTGATTCAGCCTGTTTAGCCTATTCCTCGCTCAATAAGACCTTTCAACTTAATTACCACACCACTTCCCTTTGCTGCTCCTTGGATGCTGCCTGAATTGCTGTGCTCTTCCAGCACCACTAATCCATTCATAAATCTGCCAATCTGTCTTGAATATTCTCAGCAATGAAGCAAGCGTTCACAGCTCTGTTTGGATGGAGTATTTCTCCCCATCTCAGTCCTAATGGCTGAACCTTACACAATCTGTGACCTCCAGCTTAGACTCCACAGTCAAGAGGAGTATCCACCTGAAATTCACCCAGTAAAGCACCTTACAAATTGTACAGACTCCACAATCTCTCACATTTCAAACCGCAGGGAATATCAAACTATCCTACGCAATCTCTGAACTTCACTGCATTCACTCTGAGGCAGATGAATCCTTCCTTAGGTAAACAGATTGAAACTGCACACATTGAAACTGCACACATTACTCTGGTGTGATCTCATCAAGGCCCTAAAACATTTCAGTGAGATTTCACCCTTATACTTCAAATTCCCTTGCATTTGGCCCCTTGAGTTTGCTCTGCTATTCAACAGGATCATGGCTGACCTAACATTCCTCAAGTCCATTTTTCTCCCATTTCCCCATAACCTTCAATCCCTATCTGATCAAGAATCTTCCTGTCTCAGCCTTACATATACACAAGAACTCTGCACCCCCAGCTCTCTGTGGCAAGAGTCTTTTCCAAAAATGTTCACGCCTCAGAGAAGAAGTTACTCATCTTGGATTTAAATTGGCACCTCTTTATTCTGAGACTATGTTCTCTGGTCCTAGACTCTTCCATGAGGGAAAACATCCTTTCAGCATTTATCCCATCAAGTCCCTTAAGAATCAATGAGATGATTTCCCATTCTTCCAAACTCCAGTGAATAGAGTCCCAATATTCTAAGTGTGGTCTAACTTTGAATATTGCATACAGTTCTGGTCACTACATCATCAAAAGGATGTGGATGCTTTGGGGAGGGGACAGGAAAGGTTGACCAGGATATTGCCTGGTATGAGAGATTTTAGCTGTGAAGAAAGGTTGGATAGACTGGGTTTGTTTTCACTAAAACGCAGGAGGTTGAGGGGCAACATAACAGAAGTTTATAAGATTGTGAATGGCATTGGTAGAGTGGAAAGTATGAGGCATCTTCCCAGGGTGGACACAGGTTCAAAGTGCGAGGGGGAAGTTTAAAAGAGATGTGCAAGGCAAGTTTTTCACACAAAGGGTGGTGAGTGCCTGGAACGCGCTGCCAGAGGTGGTAGTGGAAGCAGAGACAATAGCAGCATTCAAGAAACACCTGGGCGGATACATAAATAGGAAGGGAATAGAGATATGGATCCTGTAAGTGAAGACAGTTTTAGTATGGAAGGGCAAAATGTGTCAGTGCAGGTTTGAAGGGCCGAAGGGCTGTTCCTATGCTGTGTTGTTCTTTGTTCGAATCTTTGCTCATAAGACATTCCCTCCATACCCAAAAACATCCTAGTGAATCTTCAGCCTCCAATGAAATAATATCCTTCCTTAAATAGAGGGAACATAACTGATCATAATACTCCAAATGTGGTCTCACCAACATCTTGTGCAGTTGCAGTAAGACTTCCCTAATCTTACAGGGAGAAAGTGAGCACTGCAGATGCTGGAGGTCAGAGTCAAAGACTGTGGTATTGGAAAAGCACAGCCAGTCAGGCAACATCTGAGAAGCAGGAGAATCAATATTTTGAACATAAGCTGTTCATTAAGAAGAGCTGAAGAGCTTATGCTTGAACCATCGATTCTCTTGCTCCTCGGATGCTGACTGACCGGCTGTGCTTTTCCAGCAATACACTCTTCGACTCTTCCCTACTCTTATACTCCAACTCCCATGAAATAAGGGCCAACATTCCATTTGCCTTACCTCGGTGCTAGCTTTCTGTGTTGTGTGCGCGAATGCCAACACGATCCCAAATGCCTTTGTTTGACAGCTTTCTAAAGCTTTTCTCCATTTAAATAATACTTCTCTTTTGTTCTTTTCTTTTGGATCTTTTGTTCTCCCTGCCAGAGGGAGATGGCGAGGCAATGGCCACATGTTATTATCGCTGGACTATTAATCCAGAGACCCAAATAATGTTGTGTATATCGGAATCAAATTTGAATTCAATAAAAATCTAGAATCCATTGTCGATTGTCAGGGAAAAAAACTTCCATCTGGTTCACTAATGTCCTTCAGGGAAGGAAACCACTCTCCTTATCTGGTCTGACCCAAATGTGATTCCAAACCCACAGAAATGTGGTTGACTCTCAACTGCACTCTGGGCCATGAATGTTGGCCTAGCCAACATTGCCCTCATCCCATTAATGAATTTTTTAAAAACTGAATAACTTCACATTTTCCCATGTATTACTCCCAACTTTTTGCACACTTACTTAACCTATCTGTAAACTGTAACCCCTTCACAACTTGCCTTTCCATCTATTGTTGCATCATGTGCAAATTTGGCGATAGTACATTTACTCCCTGCCTCTAAGACATTAATATAGATCCAAAACAATTGCAATGCCAGCACGGACCCCTGTGGAACTCCACTGATTACCTGTGAATAAATCCCTTGACCTCTAACCAACCTATAGCTACCCACTTTTTCCCATCACCTTTTTGAATAGGGGTGTCACATTGGCAGTTTTCCAATCCTCCGATACTTCTCCAGAATCCAAGGATTTTTTAAATTTACAACCAACCAGCAACTACCTTTTAGGATCCCAGGATGCAAAGCATCTGGGCAGGGCACATATCTGCCTTTAGCTCCATTAGTTTATCTAATATTACTTCCCTAGAGATGGTTGTTTAGTTGCTCCTCCTAATCATTAATATTAAAGAGAAGCTTGAAGTGGTTCATTCAAGGGTAGTGGGGATATTCCAGGTAACTACAGATCAGTGAGCCTGATGTCAGTGGTGGGAAAGTTGCTGGAAAAGATACTGAGGGATAGGATCTATTTATATTTAGAAAAGAATGAGCTTATTGGCAATAGGCAACATGGTTTTGTGTGGGGGAGATCTTGCCTTACCAACTTCATAGAGTTCTTTGAGGAAGTGACCAAGTTGGTAGATGAAGGAAGGTCTGTTGATGTCATACACATGGACTTTACCAAGGCGTTTGATAAGGTTCCCCAAGGTAGACTAATGGAGGAAGTGAAGTCACATGGTGTGCAGGATGTTCTGGCTAGGTGGATAAAGAACTGGTTGAGCAACAGGAGACAGAGAGTAGTAGTTGAAGGGAGTTTCTCGAAATGGAGAAAGGTGACCAGTGGTGTTCCACAGGGGTCAGTGCTGGGGCCACTGTTGTTTGTAATATATATAAATGATCTGGAAGAGGGCACTGTTGGTACGATCAGCAAGTTTGCAGATGACACAAAGATTGGTGGAGGAGCAGAAAGCATAAGAGACTGTCAAAGAATACAGGAGGATATAGGTAGACTGGAGAGTTGGGCGGAAAAGTGGCAAATGGATTTCAATCCAGACAAATGTGAGGTTATGCATTTAGGCAAGTCTAATTCCAGAGCAAATTATACAATGAATGGAAGAGCCTTGGGAAAAGTTGATAGGCAGAGAGATCCGAGAGTGTAGGTCCATTGTACCCTGAAAGTTGCTGCACAGGTGGATAGAGTGGTCAAGAAGGCATATAGTATGCTTGCCTTCACTGGACGGGGTATTGAGTATAAGAGCTGGCAAGTCATGTTAAAATTGTCCAAGACATTGGTTCGGCCACATTTAGAATGCTGTGTACAGTTCTGTCGCCACATTACCAAAAGGATGTGGACGCTTTGGAGAGGGTGCAGAGAAGGTTTACGAGGATGGTGCCTGGTATGGAAGGTGCTAGCTATGAAGAGAGGTTGAGTGGGTTAGGTTTGTTTACATTAGAAAAAAGGAGATTGAGGGGGGAACCTGACTGAGGTTTACAAAATCATGAAGGGTATAGACAGGGTGGATAGAGACAAGCTTTTTCCCAGGGTGAAGGATTCAATAATGAGGGGTCACGGTTTGAAGGTGAGAGGTGGAAAGTTTAAGGGGGATACACACGGCAAGTACCTCACACCGAGAGTGGTGGGCTTCTGGAACACATTGCCAGCAGAGGTGGTAGAGGCAGGCACGGTAGATTCATTTAAGATGCATCTGGACAGATGCATGAGTAGGTGGGGAGCAGAGGGATACAGATGCTTAGAAATTGGGCGATAGGTTTAGACAGTAGATTTGGATTGGCTTAGGCTTGAAGGGCCGAAGGGCCTGTTCCTGGTTTTAAAAGTTCTTTGTTAAGTCCCTCCAGATCCCTTTGAATACCAAAATATTCCTAGTTTCCCACCATTTGAAAAATATTCTCACCTATTTTTCCAACAAAAATAAGTTACTTCACAGTTCTGCACCATATATTTGATCAATAAAGAACAATCAATAAGGATGGTAATAAATACGTTGACCTTTATCAGGTCAAAATGGACAATGGATCGATGGTTGGTTAGCTCAATTGACTGGGCCAAGATTAGGGTGGTGCTGGAAAAGCACAGCAGGTCAGGCAGGAAAATCGACATTTCAGGCAAAAGCCCTTGATCAGGAAACTGCTCCTCGGATGTTGCCCGACCTGCTGTGCTTTTCCAGCACCAATCTAATCTTAACTCTGATCTCCAGTATCTGCAGACCTCACTTTCACCTCAGTTGGCTAGACGGCTGGTTTGTAATGCAGAGTTCATATCCCACACTGGCTGAGATATTTCTATCATCGATAGCCACAAGTGAGGTGACTCAAGACTGGAAGTTGGCTATGGTGGTGCCACTAAAGAAAGGTAGCATGGAAAAGCCGGGAATTACAGACTGGTGAGCCTGACGTCGGTGGTGGGCAAGTTGTTGGAGGGAATCCTGAGGGACAGGACTTACATGCATTTGGAAAGGCAAGGACTGATTAGGGATAGTCAACATGGCTTTGTACGTGGAAAATCATGTCTCACAAACTTGAAGTAACAAAGAAGATTGATGAAGGCAAGAAGTGGACATGATCTATATGGACTTCAGTAAGGTCTTCGACAAGGTTCCTCATGGGAGACTGGTTAGCAAGGTTAGATCACATGGAATACAGGGAGAACTAGCCATTTGGATACAGAACTGGCTTGAAGAAAGAAGACAGAGGGTGGTGATGAAGGATTACTTTTCAAACTGAAGACCTGTGACCAGTGGAGTGCCACAAGGATCGCTGCTGGGTCCATTGCTTTTCAGCATTTATATAAATGATTTGGATGTGAATATAGGAGGCATGATTAGTAAGTTTGCAGATGACACCAAAATTGGAGGTGTGGTGGACAGCGAAGGTGGTTATGTCAGAGTACAACAGGATCGTGATTAGATATGATAATGGGCTGAGGAGTTGCTGATGGAATTTAATTTAGATAAATGAGAGATGCTGCATTTTGGAAAGACAAATCAGTGCAGGACTTGTACACTTAATGGTAAGATCCTGGGGAGTGTTGCTGAACAAACAGACCTTGGTGTGCAGGTTCATAGTTCCTTGAAAATAGGGTTGCAGAAAGATAGGATAATGAAGAAGGCGTTTGGTATGCTTGCCTTTATTGGTCAGTACATTGAGTGCAAGAGTTGGTAGGTCATGTTGCGGCTGTACAGGACATTGTTTAGGCCACTTTTGGAATACTGCATGCAATTATGATCTCCCTGCTAATAGGAAGAGCGCTGTGAAACTTGAAAGCGTTCAGAAAAGATTTACAAGAATGTTGCCACGGTTAGAGTTGGGGTCTGAATAGGTTGGGTTCTATGAATGTGATGAAGGACTTATGCCAGAAACATCAACTCTACTGCTCCTCAGATGCTGCCTGACCTGTGCTTTTCGAGCACCACCTGTTTCAACTCAATATCCAGGCGTGGGCTGACAAGTGGCAAGTAACATTTGTGCCACACTAACGCCAGGCAATGACCATCTCCAAAGAGACAAGGCAGTACTCAATAAATGACAAGACACTAGGAAGACCTTAAGATTAGATTAGATTAGATTAGATTAGATTAGATTACTTACAGTGTAGAAACAGGCCCTTCGGCCCAACAAGTCCACACCGCCCCACCGAAGCGCAACCCACCCATACCCCTACATTTACCCCTTACCTAACACTACGGGCAATTTAGCATGGCCAATTCACCTGACCTGCACATCTTTGGACTGTGGGAGGAAACCGGAGCACCCGGAGGAAACCCACGCAGACACGGGGAGTACATGCCACACAGTCAGTCGCCTGAGGCGGGAATTGAACCCGGTTCTCTAGCGCTGTGAGGCAGCAATGCTAACCACTGTGCCACCGTGCCGCCCACAAGATATATAAGAGAATTAGGCTATTTGGTTGATCATGTCTGTTCCACCATTCAATCATAGTTAATATGTTTCTCAAACCCATTCTCCTGCCTCCTCCCTGCAATCCTTGATCTTCTTACTAATCAAGAACCTATCTAATTCTTAAATACACTCGATGACTTGGCCTCCAAAGTCTTCTGTGGCAATGGATTCCACAGATTCACCACCCTCTTGCTGAAGAAATTCCTCCTCATCTCAGTTCTAAAAGATTGTCCCTTCCCTCTGAGGCTGTGTTAGTCATGGTTTCTCCTGGTCCTAGACTTTCTTACGAGAGGAAACATCTCACTCATGTCCACTCTACCCAAAAGGAACAGGGATATTTTGGGGTGTTGTCACACACCCCTGAAAGTGGTTTGAAAGTTTAATAGGGTAGTTAAGGCAGCATTTTTTTTTAAAAGAACGTTACAGCACAGTATAGGTCCTTCGGCCCTCAATGTTGCGCCGACCTGTGAATTTAATCTGATGCCCATCTAACATACACCGTTCTATTATTATCCATATGTATATCCAATGCCCATTTAAATCCCCTGAGTATTGGTGAGTCACAGGCAGGCCGTTCCACATCCCTACTACTCAGAGTGAAGAAATTTCCCCTGATATCTGTCCGAAAACTATCACCGTTCAATTTAAAGCTATGTCCCCTCATGTTAAACTTCACGATCTGAGGAAAAAGCTCTCACTGTCCACCCTATCTAACCCTCTGATTATCTTATATGTCTCAATTAAGTGACCTCTCAACCCTTTTCTCTCCAGCGCAAACAACCTCAGTTCCCTCAGTCTTTCCTCGTAAGACCTTCCTTCTATTCCAGGCAACATCTTAGTAAATCTCCTCTGAACCCTTTCCAAAGCTTCCACATCCTTTCTATAATGCGATGACCACAACTGCACGCAATACTCCAGGTGCGGCCGCACCAGTCTCTTGTACAGCTGAAGCATGACCTCATGGCTCCAAAACTCAATTCTCCTACCAATAAACTCCAACACACCATATTAGATTAGATTAGATTAGATTAGTGTGGAAACAGGCCCTTCGGCCCAACAAGTCCACACCGACCCGCCGAAGCGAAACCCACCCATACCCCTACATTTACCCCTTACCTAACACTACGGGCAATTTAGTATGGCCAATTCACCTGACCCTGCACATCTTTGGACTGTGGGAGGAAACCGGAGCACCCAGAGGAAACCCACGCAGACACGGGGAGAACGTGCAAACTCCACACAGTCAGTCGCCTGAGGCGGGAATTGAACCCGGGTCTCTGGCGCTGTGAGGCAGCAGTGCTAACCACTGTGCCACCGTGCCGCCCACTATATGTCTTCTTAACAACCCTATCAACCTGGGTGGCAACTTTCAGAGATTTATGCACCAGGACACAAGATCTCTGTTCATCTACATTACCAAGAATTTTACCATTAGCCGGGTACTCTGCATTCCTCTCACTTCTTCCAAATGAACTACCTCTCACTTTTCTGCATTAAACTCCATTTGCCACTTCTCAGCCCAGCTCTGCATTTTCTCCATGTCCCTCTGTAACCCACAACATCTTTCAGCACTACCTACCTTAGTTTCATCCGCAAATTTACTAACCCATCCTTCTACCCCCACAACCAGATCATTTATAAAATAATAGGACATTTGCCATTATCAGTCAAGGTACCAATAAGAGGAGGGAGATTATGTTGGAGCAGTACGGAACTTTGTAGAACTATGTGCAGTTCTGGTCACCACACTATGAGGAGGATGTGGTTGGGGAAGCACTGAGGAGATTCACCAGGATGCTGCTTGGAATGAAGCATTTCATCCATGAAGAGAGGCTGGATAAGCACGGGCTGTTTTCTTTAAGGTGCAGAAGGTTGAAAGGGTACTGATTGAGATATATAAGAATATGAGGAACCTGGACAGGGTGAACATAAAGCAGCTAGCTGTCCCCCTTAGTTAAAGGATCAAGAACAAGGGGCATATTTTTAAGTGAAAGGCAGGAGGTTTGGGGGTGGGGGAAATGAGAAAAAAATATTTTCACCTAAAGGATGATGGGGACCTGGAATACACTGCCTGGGGAAACCTCACAATCTTGAGAAGTAATAACCTTCAAGGATATGTCTTAGTGTGAGAAAGTAGAACTGGCGCAAACAGTACAGCATAAGAACTGGTCCTTCATCCCGCCATATCTGTGCCAACTCAACTGCCTGCACATGGGCAGTATCCCTCAGTACTGTATGATTCTATAGTCTGCGATCTATGATCAGAAAGAGAATCTAACCATCGCCACTTGACATTCAATAGCATCTCCATCACTGAATCACTCCATCCACGATCAATATCCTTAGGGTTACCCATGGACCAGAAACTCAACTCGACTAGTCGTATAAATACTGTGGCTATCAGAGCAAGTCAGAAGCTAGGAATCCTGCAGACTAACTCACCTCCTAACACTCCACAATTTACAAGGCACAAGTCAGGAATGTATTGGAGTACTCCCCAGTTGCTCAGATGAGCGCAGCTCTAACAGCACTAAATTCTGACACCATCAGAACAAAGCAGCCTGCTTGATTAGTACTGAAATCACAAGTATTCAGTCCCTCAACCAGTGACATCCAGTAGCAACAGCATGCACCACCAATAAGATGCATTGCAGAAATTCACTCTAAGACAGTACATCCTAACCCCAAAAACACCACCGTCTTGAAGGACAAGGGTGCATAAAATACTTAGGAACATCACAACCTACAAGTCCCTCTCCAAGCCACTTGTCATCTTGACATGGAAGTACATTACTGTTCCTTCACTGTCTCAGAGTCAAAATCCTGGAACTCCCTCTGTAAGGGCATTGTAAGAGTGTACCTACACAAGGTGGACTGCAGCGGTTCAAGGAAACAGCTTACCATTTTCTCAAGGGCAATGAGGGATGGCCAATAAATGCTGATCCAGTCTGTAATGCCTCATGAGTCAATGAAAAAAATTCAATTTTTAGCAGTTCAGTGTCCTCCAAAGGACCAATAGTTTTACCCTGAACTCAACAAGAGAGTTTTCATCAATATAATTTCTAGGGAGCCTTGTTTAGCAAAAGCTCCAACATCCATGAACTTCCAGTGATCTCTTTGAAAGGGACCACTCTAGGTATCCCCACAATACCTGAAATAAATCTGTTTTTTTTCAATTCATTCAAAACACAAGTTCTCCAAGAAATAGTAATATGAAGCATCATTATAACAATATAATCCATAAACCTTTCCTCCTACCTATTACTGCAACTTTAAGTTTTCCAGTAAAGAGAAGTAACAAACTCTCCCAAAATTACCATCGTTACAGACACCTCATATGCCCAACACAACAGCCACTATCAGGGGACCAATTTACTGCTTCAATGAATTTCCTCCAACATTAGGCAAGAAGTGGGAATGTTCAGATTCCACAATCTTCAGCACTATTCCCAATTGCTCAGATGCTGAAGCAGCAGCAAAACCTGGACAACATCCAAGCTTAGCCTGATTAGTGGCAAATAACATTCATGCCACCTAAGTTAAAGCAATGAACATCTTAAACAAGAAAGAATCTAAACATTACCCTTGGAATTGAATGGTATTATTATTTTAGAATCCCATCTGAACATCTTGGGGCTTACCACTGACCAGAAAAGAAACTGAAATGGACCAGCCATAAAAGACCAGGTTAGAGCTAATAATCCTGCAGTAACTCACTTCCTGATTTCTCAAACCTTGATCGCAATGGTCTTTTTTAGTCAAGGAACCTGACTGGATTTCCCTCTGTGGCTGCGTGAACTGCTCCTAGGAAGCAGCCAATATAGATCCAGATGCCTTTGTTATCTTATCTCACAAGTGGGTTGTTGCTGAGTAACCACGTTCCTGTTCAGGCATTTCATGGCAGTACTGTGGGAATCCTACAATGCCAAAGGTGCCTTTAATTAAATGAGATGATAAAATATGTACCTGTCTGCCCCCTTAGGTGGATGCAAAATATTCCACAGCACTAATTCAAGGAAAATGCCTTCATTTCCCTGGTACCCTGGCCAATACTGTTCTCTCAATAAATAACTGTTATTTACAAGATGTATTGTCAAAATTCAAAGATCCTTAGCACCTCCCAAGCCCATGACCATTTCCATCTAGATAGACGAGGACAGAAGATACATGGGAACACAACCACCTGCAAGTTCCCCTCCAAGCCACTTATCATACTGACTTGAAAATATATTGCTGCTCCTGCTGTTTTGCTGGGTCCAAGTCCTGGGAATTTCCTACCCAACAGCATTGTGGATTGCAGAGGTTCAAGGCAGCAGCTCATCACCACCTTCTCAAGAGGCAGGTAGGGGTGGTCAATAAATGCTGACCAACCAACAACATTCACATTCTACAAGTGAATACAAAAAAGCTAAAAAATAATTAGCTGATTATCCCATGCCTTGTTTGTGGGAGATTGCTAAGCACAAATTGACACCATGCTTCTCTACATTACAACAGTGCCTACACTTCAATTGCAGTTTAGTAGCTGAGCTGTGCATTAGGATAGCCTGAAGTTGTAAAAAAAATACATAAATGCAAGATAGTGTGCTGAGGCTGAATTGCATCAGGGTAGGATAGATTAGTCTAATCATTCATGCCCATGTTTGCAGGGTCAATGCCTGTAGTATGGTCGCTCTTGGATCAAGTTCCCAGAACAAGTTGCAGGATAAAGCACCTTTTACCTGCTGAAAGTCGAGTTCTTCTTATGTTCACTGAGCTTTGATCTTTCCCATCAAGCAACAAGCAAGTCTGACTTAAGGTAGATAGTTTCTGTTATGAACTGAATTTATGTAGCATAAACAGTGTACCATAACACCACAAGGCAGCAGTATTAATCAAGTTTGACATCTAATCACATCAGGAAATGTGAAACAAGTGGCGAATAATTTGGTCAGGTTTTCAAGGAATGTCTTTATTGGAGATTTTTAGTCAGTGTACTCTAGAGATTTGGACTCGGGCATATAAAATGACAGCCACCAATGGCAGAGAAATGGAAAAGGTGGATGTTTAAGACAATAGTACATATTACAATTCCTTGGAAAGTGTAAAATGCTCTACTATATACAGGACTTAAGAGAGCTGGAAACTACAAAAGAAATATCAGCGTATTCTAACTTCTCACTTTTCTAAAGTGCAAAGGCTGCTGTGATGTATTCTGCATTGGCAAACATCCCACATAAATAAACAGTTCATCTGTCTATATTCTTTGCCAGCACACCAGGGAGAACTCCCCTGCTTTTCCTTGAACAATGCTTTGGGATATTTCATATCATCTTGAAATGGTACACAAGGCTTTACACCGTCTTTCCTCAGACAGTGCAGAGCTCCCTCAGTGTTAGAATGCTAAGCCTTTATAGGTTAGGCCTCAGTTGTAATACTCTGTCCACCTCCATCTACCACACTCGAAGCGTATAAAGCCTTGTAGAGGATACACAGGGAGATTTATTAGAATGATACCAGGGATGGTTAGGTAGAAAAGTTAAGAGATGCAGGGATTGGTCTCCATGGAATAGAGATGGATAAGGTAATATTTAATAGACGTTCTTGAAATGATGAAGTGCTTTTATGGAACAAATAAGGAGAAACTGTTCCTAGTTGCAGAGGAATCAAAAAACACCGTTGATTAATGGCTAACTGCTATAAGTGACATGAAGAGAATTATTTGACTCAAGGTTATGATCTGAAATGCTCGGTCAGAAAGGGTAGGAACTAAACATCTAAACATTAACCATTGAATTAGTCAGAGATACAATTTAATCCAGTACATCTCTGCAAGGAGCTCCTCAGACTAGGGCCCTAGACCCAAAAAGGTTCAAATGCTTCATCAATGACCTCCGCTCCATCCTAAGGTCAGATGTGGGGATGTTTGCTGATGATTACACAATATTCAGTATCATCCACAACTTTTCAGATATTTAGGGATATTCAGGATTTCTACAGCTATGTATTATTGGAAACGGCTTTTATTGAAAAGCAACAAACTTCAGCTTAGAATTTTGTGGCTCTCATTGCTCTCTGTCCACAGTATTAGTTGTTTTTCCCCTCCTCTCACTCCCCCTATCCTGTCTGTTATTCTCTCTTTTCTGCCAGACTTCAAAATAACTAGACTGAATCAGGCCATTCAGCCTAGCCAGTTCATGTTTAACCTCACCAAGGGCAGTTGTTTAAAGCCTACCTCCCATGATCAACTCCCTTTCATTCAGCCACAGATCCAAATGATTCAATGTTACTCATACTTCTTTAGTCCCAGAATTACCTGACATCAAATTTGCTTTATGAGCTTCACATGTAAATATTCAACTAGAACATCAAAATGGCAGTTACATAGTATAGCATCATTATCAAAAAAATGTCAATACTGATCCATGTAAGGAAATATTAAGACAGATAACCAAATGTCTGGTATAAAGCAGGGTTTTCAGGAGGAAAAGTAGGGAGAGAATTGAGAAATTTAGGGAGGGGATTTCAGTGTCCAGTATCCAAGTATCTGAAGCAGAGTAATGATTGGATGAAGTTCCTTTTATAAACAGTGAAGATGGAAGACCAGCAAGGAGCACATTAGATTGGTCAAGTCTAGAGTTACCAAAGATATGGACAAGGATTTTAACAGATGAGCCAAGGCATTGCCAAAGGTGGAAATAGGCAGTGATGTTGCAGGTATATACTCAGAGGGGAGAAAGAATAGCAGAGAATCAAGGTCATTTGGCCAAAACGTCCCACATTGGTGTTTATTTACCACAACTCCCCATGCTTCATCTACTTTTTATAGCCATTTTTTCAAATCACCCTGCTCAGTTATTATTACGCATCTCTGGAGTGGGACTTGAACCTAGGCCCCCTGGTCCAAGGTTAGGGGAACTACCACTGCACAACAAAGTGGCAACGATGCTCCATCTAATCCTATCAGTATATCAATAACAACAGAGCCTACAGGAGAGGTGCTGCAAATCAAGTCTGACTTTAAACCAAATACTGCAGAGAGTACCTTGACCAACTGAGCCCCTTAGCCTACTCCCAAAGTTATTTGAAAGCAAGAGATACACATTAGGTTTCTGTCCTCTCGAAGTTTTACAAGAAATCGAAAACCATAAATTCCATCTGTGAACTGCAAAACTAGGCAGATTTGGGCTTTGTACGACCAAGTTACGCAGACAACATTTTCATTACAGTTGTTACAACATAATAAAAGCTTAAGTGTTATTGCTTGATAAAAAGCCCAAGTGTTTGTGTTTCCAGCTCCTGGAGCCTTTATTGACAGAATCAGAGGCTAGTTCTGAGCCCAGCCCAGAAAATTAAATCTGCTGGCAGAACTAAAGAAAGAAAGATTTGCATTTATACAGTACCACTTGTGACCTCAGGATGTCAGAAACTATTTCATAAGCAATAAAGTATTTTTCAAATGTATTCACTGCTGTAACGTAAGAAAAAGAGCAGAAAGTCTGCAGAGAAAACGCCACAAACAACAATGAATGAATGTGCTCAGGGAGAAATATTGATCAGAAAAACTCTTCAACTCTTTCTTGAAAAAGAATTTCCACACCTTACATCACTCCCCTATTCAATATGCGCCAGGCAGTATATTTAGTCAATACAGGTCTCATGTAATGGCCATATTCTTTTGATCTAGGTGTATGGTCATTAATAGAGATGGAAAACTCAAACTATATTCAAGTTATTCAATCAAATCATTTCATTCAAATTCATTTTGAGCACCAAATTTCTACATTGCCATGCTGTTTCCAACACCTATGCAAATTATATGACAGTTCAAATTTTTGTGAACAACATGTTTTGGAATTGTTAGGATCAGACTTTTAATCTACTTAAGTAGTTAAACACTTCATCAGTCTGTGTCTTCCACCCTGAAATACAAGCTGAAAAATTTAATGTCCAGTTATAGTGTCAGAGTTCTACAGCACGGAAGCAGACCCTTCAGTCCAACTCGTCCATGCCAACCAGATATCCTAGATAAATCTACACTCATTTGGCAACATTTGGCCCATAATCTTCTAAACCTTTCTTATTCATATATCATCCAAATGCCTTTTAAATGCTGTAATTATACCTCTGGCAGCTCATTCCATACACGTACCACCCTCTGCGTGAAAACGTTGCCCCTTAGGTTCCTTTTAAACCTTTCCCCTCTCACCTTAAACCTACACCTTCTAGTTTTGGACTCGCCCATTCCAGGGAAAAGACCTTGTCTATTTACCGTATTCTTGCCCCTCATGATTTATAGCTGAAAATGTGTTGCTGGAAAAGCGCAGAAGGTCAGGCAGCATCCAAGGAACAGGAGAATCGACATTTCGGGCATAAGCCCTGAAGAAGGGCTTATGCCCAAAACGTCGATTCTCCTGCTCCTTGGATGCTGCCTGACCTGCTGCGCTTTTCCAGCAAAATATAATATGGTGTACATTTCAAAATTTGCATCCCAAGAAATGATTGCAGTTATGATTTAGTCAAGCTTCCAGATTAGCTTTAAGTTTTTTTTTTAAATTAACCCATGTTTTCTAATCAACCTATTTAGAGATCTTATTACACACATCTGGAGCAAGTGGGACTTGAACTCTGGCCTCCCAGGGGTAGGGACACAATAGGGCCCATTCTTAAATTACTCAAATAATTTACATCTTGCAAACCACTCTTGACATTCCCCTTCAAAACCCCAATTAGATCTTAGCCTGATCCTCCACGTCTACAAGCAGAAAAACTGTATATTTTTAACATTATCTATCGATTAATGACAGAGTACAGGTTAGATACAGAGTAAAATACCTTCTAGACTGTATCTAACCTCAATATATACCTGTCTTTGGAGTCTTTGATGGGAACAGCGCAAAGTTGTCTATGCTGTCTTCAAACAATCCTAGAGCACATGCAGAAGATTAGAGAGTGTAAAGTTTCCTCTACACCATCCCCATCAAACACCCCCACCACAGGCATATTGCAGGATTAGACAGGAGAAAAGCTCCATCCACACTTTTAAACCAGAAGTAATGTGCCCTCGATACTGTCCCCAACACACACTCCCAGGGCAGGTAAACATGCCAAACTCCCTCTAAGTTGGCCCAGATGGGGAACAATAGTCACGTAAAGTTGCCCATATACAATCCCAAATCTTCCAGTTAATAAAAGGGCGGCATGGGTGGCTCAAGGGGTGGCACAGTGGCTCAGTGGTTAGCACTGCTGCCTCACAGCACCAGGGTCTCAGGTTCAATTCCAGCTTCGGGCGATTGTCTGCGTGGGTTTCGTATGGGTGCTCCGGTTTCCTCCCACTGTCCAAACATGTGCAGATCAGGTGAATTGGCCATGCTAAATGGCCCACAGTGTTAGGTACTTTAGTCAGAGGGAAATGGGACTGGGTGGGTTACTCTTCGGAGGGTCAGAGTGGACTTGTTGGGCCAAAGGGCCTGTTTCCACACTGTAGGGAATCTAATCTAATCTAATCTAATCTAATCTAATCTAATCTAATCTAATCTAATCTAATCTAATCTAACTAATCTAAATGCCAAAACCTTTTCTGAACCATACAAAATTCAAGTTAAGCAGCATAATAACATGAATTGTGAGTAATGTGAATTAAATGTTTAACAGATTAAATTATCTGATAATTAGCATCAGCGATGCTTCAGATTTTAGCAATCTTGTCTAGGAGTTATAAGGAAACAGGTTCAAGCCTCACTCCAGAGATTTAAGTATATAACCTCGGCTGACATTTATGAGTGAATGCCACATTGTCAAAGATACTGCCTTTCAAAAGTGATATTTAAACTCACGTTGATATACCCCCTCACGATGGTCTAAGAGATCTCCAGGCACAATCAAGAAATGGTTGTCCCTTGTTTCAATTGCACTAATTATTTCATTGCCATATGCTGGGTAAAATCAGTCATGCATTTCCTAAATTGCACCAGTGACCACACTTCTCTAACTGTAAAATATATTGAGACATCCTGACAGCTTGGAAGGTTCTACAGAAATGCACATTATCATTTTTTAATTAATTGCATATATTCTATCACATTTAAATATGCCCAACACTGGCATATTACAAAAACTTATCCTAATTTATAAAAGTTAAGTCTGCACAGAAAACCAATCAGCCACCCTTGCTAAATGCAAAATTTAAAATTTGTCTCCTAAAGGTTCCGGATGCTAGCCATAATTTAAGATCAACATTACTAAGAGTTTTGTGGATAAAGTTGTCAAGAGAAATGGAACAATGGCACATAATTAGACAAAGGAACAGATCAACCATGAGTTCATAAAGTCACAGAGATGTACAGCACGGAAACAGAGCCTTTGGTCCAACCCGTCCATGCCGACCAGATATCCCAACCCAATCTAGTCCCACCTGCCAGCACCCGGCCCATATCCCTCCAAACCCTTCCTATTCATATACCCATCCAAATGCCTCTTAAATGTTGCAATTGTAC